>NC_045140.1:7253222-7285743 GCF_008831285.2 Nymphaea colorata
ACATGACAGGACCAAACATGTGGAGATTGACCGTCATTTTATCCGGGATGCACTGACTCAAAGGAGCTGATTCTGCCATATATGAAGTCTGAAGATCAAATTGCAGACGTCCTAACTAAAGGGCTTTGTACTTTTCATTCGAAAAGAATGTTAGCAAGCTTGGCATGTTTGACATGTATGCCAAGCTTGAGGGGAGTGTTAGAATATGTTTTGTGGGAACCGGTCCATATCTGGACCCGGTTCTATGGGGCGCGGGTACCGAGGCGGGCTCGGTACCCTAGGCGGCTTCTCCTCTCTCCCTCTTTATATTGTCACTTATGTTTAAGTGTTGAATTAAGTGAATATAATTTTCTCTCTCCTAGGGTTGCGGTGAGCCCCTAGGTCAGAGCTTCCCGTGGTTTAGGGTTTAGGGTTTAGGGTTTATTGTGTGTTCGTTCTCTACTCTCTCTTTGTGGTTCGTGTTTCTACAGTTCTCATTTTTTTTCAAGTTCGTCATTGCAGCCGCAGGCACTTCTGGATAAATGTAAGGGCGGATGCATTTAGTGGAGGAGTTGGAGCACAAGTCAAAGATCTAAATTGACACAGGGTTGCCCTTTCAAGCAACCACACTTTAGGAATTGTTTATTTTTCAACTTCTGTAATTAAACTAGTAGCATCACTCTTGAAGAACCTTTTGACTTGTTTCTATTTGAGGTAGTAAATGTGCATTTTTTGGTCTAACTTATTGGACTCTTAGTTTCCTCAAACTGCATAAAACTGCTAGTTCAACCAGTGATTTTGCAGAGGTTAGGGACCGACTTTTGTATGGTTTTTGGGTCAAAGTTAGGTACTGTTTTGTTATGGATATATGTCGATACATCAATTTAGTTGATTCTTGGTTTTACTGTTCAATTTGATAGAAGCTTTTCCAAGAACTGGTTGTTTGAGATTGAAACACAGAGGGATTGGTCTCACTCTGAAAGGACCAGGATTAGATCTGGACCCATGAAGATGACACACGCTGTTCAAGCAATTACCACCTGAAACCAGCTCGCCTACTCATCTTGTTAACAGTTAACTAGTGTTTCTGCAGTATGCTTACAACGTTACACAGAAAATCAAAGATACTACTTGCACGCAAAATGGTCAAACATAGAACTATATCTCCTTCCAGTTTACAACAAAATACTTGGATTGGATTTTGGTGTGCTATGCATGATCTACAGGTTTGGAAAGTAGAAACCATACTGAAATGTTGTATATGTTGTAATTCACTTATATTCGTATCTCAGTTGGGTAATGCTCGACATTTCGTTGTCATTTCAGTACGCAGAATGTGTAAGCATAGTATGTAAAAGCAAAAAACTTTTACTGAGTTATTGGATGTACGTGAAGTTCATCCAACTCTTTGTAGGCACTGGGGGCCAAATTGGAGCTCTATAGACAAGGTCGTTGTCAAGCTTGAATGTTCCAATGAATGGACCAACATGTAGCTACTTAGCAATGGCTTATCTATTGGCCATGCTTTTGGTCTCCCTAGAGTATTATGCATGCATTCTTTCTAGTTGGCATGTGTTGTTGCATTTAAGTTTCAGTTGTGCTGTATTATTTATTAACTATATATATTCTTGATAGGTGATCAATCTTGCAAATGCTCCATCAGTTGTTGGCAAGCATTTAGACGATGAGTGTCCTGAAGATTTCATCAAAGGCCTTATTCTCTTTGTTTCTTCTTTTTTTCATGTTGAGAGGAGGTAATTCGTCTTTCTCTCTCTCTAAATATTTCAATGTCTGCTTTTGCAAGGTCCCATATGTTCTTGATGAAAAAAATTGAGAAACTGTGGAAGATCGTAAAACATAATGGCAAAAATGAGAATGAAGAAGTTAATAAAAATGAGAAATAGGGCCAAAGATAGTGATCCCACTTGAGTCTAGCAGCAATCTGTTGCTACATGGTTGAGTCACGTACACATGGATCGTTTTAGTTAGCCAACTCCTTTATAAGTGTGGGCATCGGGCCGGGTCGCCGCCGGGCCGTCCCGGTTGGGCCCGGGCCTGGGCCAGGATTTTCCCGGCCCAGGTAGGGCCTGATAGGTCGGCCCGGCCAAGATCCCATATGTTCTTGACCTTAAAGTATATGACAAACTTCTGATGAAAAAAAATTGAGAAACTGTGGAAGATCGTAAAACATAATGGCAAAAATGAGAATGAGAAGTCAATAAAAATGAGAAATAGGGCCAAAGATGGTGATCCCACTTGAGTCTAGCAGCAATCTGCTGCTTCATGGTTGAGTTATGTACACATGGATCGGTTAGTTAGCCAACTCCTTGCTTACCTTTTTCTGAAAAATTATGGCATTACAAATTATCTTGTTGAATGTGCTACCACATTGATATTGCATTAGCTAATGATTGGACACTTTGGCCCACTTAGTTACTTTCCATGGTATGGGCCATGGCCAAAAATCTTATTTGTTGTGGTGATCAATCATTTCTTACATGTAGATTTGCAGAGCCGCTGGATGCAAGCCCATCCTTGCCGTATCTGATCTTCTGGAACCCAGCCAAATTCTTGCCTCTTTTTTATGAAGCCGCTCACATGGCTCAGGTAACAGGTCATTATATTGGGTATATTTGAGGGAGAAAAATTCTTTCATGTTTTGATGGACGTCTGGAAAATGAAATCATGCAGGAAGTGTGTTTGAAGCATGCAAAGTTGCAAGGAGATGGTGTTGAAGAGTCCTTGCATATGACATGGTTATGTGGGTGGTTCTCCATGGAGTGTTCCAGTATACCTTCTCATGCTTGTTGCATTGAAGCTCTTCTGGTTAAATTTTCACTAGATTAATGATGATAGTTTCCCATCTAGTGTGTCCTTGATGCTGAATTCCTCTCTGTTAATGCTTGTGGGGCTGGTTTTGTTTTCTACGAACTAATCTGGCTCTGAGGTGATGATTACATTTATTTGAAAGCCTGCTTACTGGAAGCTGATTGGTGATGTTGGTTTTATGCCTGGTAGATGAATCAAAATGAGAAATGGAGCCTATGGCTGTTATTAGTAGGTGAACTGGCATGATGAGGATGGTCTCTTCATTGGTCATTTGAATCAGAACATCCGGAAAGAGAAGCTTCTCTCATAACTGGAAAGATGCTACTTGCATCCGCAAACATGGTAAATGGTATAAAATTGCTGATTAAAAGCTTTTTTTGAGATGTTTTGAGTTAAACGAGTCTTGTATGGGTTTTATGAATCTCCATTGACGTAATGGAAGTTGTTTTTTGAGTTGAATTTATAATTGATACCTTTTCTGTACGTGATGTTTGGCTAAGATATAGCTTTTCTCAAGTGTATACTTGTAAGTTACACTATATCCTGGCCAATTGTTACCATTGTGCAACTGTTACATGAGATTTGCCAGAATGCTGCTTTCTGTTTTATATGTGATTTTTGATGGCATTCTTTCTAGAAGATAGTTACTACTGTAGTTCTTTAGAAATCTAAAATATATTTATTTATCATCAAACACAGAAATATACTTCTGGAAATATATTTCTCAGTCATCACACACACATCAAAATGAGAATCTGAAAGATTTTTCCCATTCATTTTTTCCAAGAAATATATTTCTATATTTTCAATTCCAGATTTTCAGGCCATCAAACGGCCCCATAATGAAGATGTAAAGTTTGTCAATGCGTTCAAATCGTTCCCTTTAGTGGAGAAGTGCTGAAGTTTGCCAACGTTTGGAACACAGTCTTGAGGTTCTTGGAGTTGCAGTCTTGGTTCTTGGAGTTGCTGCAATAGAAGAAAGGTGATTCTCTTTTTCCTTCTCTGGGGGTATTGTTTCTTGCGAGAGCTTTCCTTCCGGTTTGACTTAAGTAGATTGTGCTTGTTTTCTTTTGGATGTCATTGCAGGAAGGTGTTCCTGAAACAATCGATCTGCTTCGGAAGGCTGGAATCAACTTTTGGATGCTTACTGTTGATAAACAAAATACAGCCATTCAGATAGCGCTAGGGCTGCACAACGAGTCGAGCTACTCGAGCTCGACTCGTAAGCACATTCGAGCTGCTTATTTAGTTAAACGAGTCGAGCTCGAGTTGACAAGCCGACTCGTAGCTCGACTCGTTTAAGCTCGACTCGTAAGCACATTCGAGCTGCTTATTTAGTTAACGAGTCGAGCTCGAGTTGACGAGCCGACTCGTTTAATTAATCCAGTCGAGTTCATTTCAGTGAACTCGTTAAAGCTCGACTCGACTCGATTAGTTAATGAACCGGTTTTTTTAAAACCGGTTCAGATGAGAAAGCGGGAAGAGTTTAGTGTTTCCTGGCTACTTTCCTCTTTTCGTTTTCGTTCTCACTTCTCCCTCTCTGAGCTCTCTCCGACTCCGACTCTCCCTCTCTCGCCTCTCGGTCTCTCCGACTTCTCCTTCTCTTCTCTTCTCTTGTTCTCCCGTCTGGGAGTCTCCGACGTCTGCAGGAGGACAAGTCGTCCGCGGCCGTGGCCACTTCAGCCTTCAAGGTCAGCCGGCTGCTCTGCCTTCAGCTCAAGGTGAGGTCTTCCACTTCTGCGTCTCCAGTTCTTTCACTCTAGTTTTCCCGTCTCCGACGTCTGCAGGGGGAGTCTCCAATGTCGACACTCGACAGCCACTCTGAACAAGTGAACTTTGTGACTTTGGAGCACAACATCGTTAACGCCTTTAAAAAAGACCAACGATTCTTTCGTGTTCAGAAAGGGAGAGGAGACGCAAGAACTTGTGAGAAAGAGGTTACAAAAATTTCGACGTATCTTTCTTTTACCTAAGAATCTGAACTCTGCCATTTATTTGCCCACTCCCCAAAAGAAACTTGCACTTTCTCCTGAATCTGCTGGATAAGGTCCTCCATGGTCGTTTTTCATCAGCTTTCTCTTCGTTTCTTGGTTCAACCTTTCTTCTTTTGCATTGTGCTGTGCGACTGTCAGAATAACCTGTGTGGAATGATTAGTACCGTTTCATCCTGTTGTAATTGCTGAGTAGATTGAACATGTAGTTGATAGACTTAGAATATCTATCTTCGCGTGCATGTAACTGGAGTTTGTTGATGTTATGTAGTTATTTTTGGGGATTCATTTATGATAACCATATGGGTGTTATGTAGATAGGTTTTATGTTTCTTTAAGAGTTAAAGGAATAATCTCGACGGATCTTTCACCCATTTTGTACTTTACCTTCCTCTTTTTATATTTTGAACAGTTTATGCAGGATGCATGGTCTGTCAGCGGAAACATTCTTGATATACATGTACTAGTTCTGAACTCTTTGCAATAGTAACTGCAGAGGCTCCATTTATCTCCTGTTCAATCAATTGCATAGACCATATGTTACCCGTCTGATTGGTTAGGAGAATACATGAGGATAGGAAGGCTCGTAATACTAATTGCTGCTGCTTATCACTATCATAATGGACGAGCCTTTTTAACTGCGTTCTCCTCTGGATAATCTAAGCTATAGATTCAAGAAAGAAAAAAACTTCAATTCCTGGTTATTACTCTTTGGAAAGAAACGATAGTCTTCATATTTCATTCTTTTGGTTGCTGCTGTTTTCCTCTTTTATTTAAAAGTAATTTGATGGTATGTGTAGTATCAGGGGATTTAGGCTGTCCTCTGCCTGAAAGCAAATTTTTCTGTCTTTTGTTTAATTTGCAGTTTTGCACTCTTACATGGTTATGTGTTCGATTCTTGTTCTGGCACATGCATAATTGAATTTTTATGATCATTGGGAGGTGGTGTAAAATATACGGATGATTAACATGTTCTATCAAATATTAACATGTTCTATCAAATGCCTGCAGGTCCTGTGGCTGAAGATATTTCCATTGGCAAGCGACAATTATGGGACCTCCTGATAGCCCTTATGCTGGAGGCGTGTTTTTAGTTACAATTCATTTTCCACCTGACTATCCTTTTAAGCCTCCCAAGGTTATTTTTTATTTTCTTGTCATTTTGGAGCACAATGCCTATATTTTGCAAGTCTCTTCTGAATAAGGTTTTATCTGCAGCTGGCTAGTGTAATGATGATTTACATCTTTATTGTTTTTTATTTGTGTGAAGGAGAAGTTTGTTGCAATCAACAATTTTTTTTCCTTGGTGGTTTGCTTGCTTGAAACAAAAGTTGGTTGGCCAATAACCTTAAAGGGGTGTTTGGCATACCATAAGAAAACTTTATTGGTCATTCTCTGTACATGGTTTTCCCTGCAAAAGGGTCCTCTTTTCTGCTGTCAGACCTTGCTTGTCGTTAGGGAAAAAGATTTTTTGAAGATATTCTTTTCAATTTTTTATGTGCTATTTATGTAGGGAGAATTGTCGAGCTTAGGGGCTAAAGGTTGGGTAAAATGACTTTTTTTCTCTTCTAGATCATTTGCATCAAGCATGTAGCATGGTGTATTGTGTAAGAGGATGCGTGTATTATTCTTTGGAGAGAACTTCCTTTTAAGCTTTAGTTGGTGTTGTGGAGTGCTTATACATAAATGTATGCTTTGTTGTTGTTGTCATCGAAATGTGGGTTATGCTTTGTGGATGTATGCGCATTTATATAAAGGCACTAAGTGCAGCTTCTGAAAAGCTTCGAATTTGGACAAGCATTCTGTTTCCTTGAAATGTATCCTGCTCATCTCTTGAAGCTTTGTTCCTTCTGATGGCATAGCTGGTCCATTTTGAAGAATATGACCTAGATTGATTCTCTGCTCTGGAGTTGATGTTGAAGGTTGTAGAAACACGAACACAGAGAAAAGAAAACGAGGAACAAGATGTAACGTGGAAAAACCCTCAACAAGAGGAAAAAAACCACGAATGAGGAGGAGCTGGTGCCCACTAGCAGCCAGACACTCTCTCTCTTAATATTTCATTCACATTGAATATTAGGGTTACAATGGTATAAGTATGCCCTAATTAGGACATACTGGATCGGGTCTAGACCTGGACCCGTACACCAATATCCGTCAACACTCCCCCTCAAGTTGAGCATACATATCAAACATGCCCAACTTGGATACATTTCTCTCGAACGAAGTTGAGGATAGAGCCTTCGTTAGAACATCAACGGTTTGGTCTTCAAACTTCATGTAAGGAAGGATCAACTCTTTGGCATCAATTCTTTCACAAATAAAGTGACGATCAATCTCAACATGCTTGGTTCTGTCGTGTAGAACAGGGTTGTTGGCTAGATTGATTGCAGACTTGTTATCATAGTACATCTTCATACGTCCTTCAATCTTTATGCCAATATCAGTCAACAATATTTTCAACCATAGTAACTCTGACACTCCCATCGCAACGGCTCTATATTCTGCCTCTGCACTAAATCAAGAACATACATCCTGTCTCTTGCTCCTCCATACTGCAAGGTTTCCTCTCAGGTAAGACACAGTACCCTGTAGTAGATCGTCTGGTGTCAGCACATCCTGCCCAGTCTGCATCTGAATACCCCTCGACCTCTACAGTCTCTTGTTTTACATACAAGAGTCCCTTACCAGGATTTCTCTTCAAGTAACATAATACTCTGTCCACAGCCTTCAGATGTGCATCAGTAGGAGCATGCATGAATTGACTCAATACATTGACCGCGAAAGTGATATCAGGTCTCGTGAGGGTAAGGTAAATCAACTTCCCAACCAGACGTTGATATCTTCCCTTAGCTTCTTCAAGGAGCAGCTCTCCATCCCTAAGACTCAACTTGTGCCCGATGTCAAGTGGGGTAGAAGCAGGCCTACACCCCAACTTACCAGTATCTTCCAACAGATCTAATGTGTATTTCCTTTGGTTTAGCACAAGACCAGTACTCGATCTAGCAATCTCAATACCAAGAAAATACCTCAGCTTGCCAAGATCCTTGAGATCAAATTCCGTAGCCAGTAACCCTTTTAACTTGATAATCTCCTCCTCATCATTGCCTGTGACAATCATGTCATCCACATAGACAAGTAAAAGAGTGACTCTTCCCTCCTTTTTCTTCACGAATAGAGTGTGGTCTCCATTCCCTTGTTTGTACCCATGATGTTGCATTACTCGTCTCAGTCGTTCGAACCATGCTCTGGGTGACTGCTTGAGGCCATATAAGGCCTTTTTCAGCTTACAACATTTCTCTGGTTCTTCATATCTTAGAGGCATATGCATATATATTTCTTCTTCGAGGTCACCATTGAGGAAGGCATTCCTAACATCTAGTTGGTACATCTTCCACTCCTTCATCACAGCTAGGGATATAACAACTCTGACTGTCTTCATTTTCGCAACAAGCGCAAAGGTCTTCAAGTAATCAATTCCATATTTCTGGCTAAATCCCTTGGCCACAAGTCGAGCTTTATATCTTTCAACACTCCCATCTGGTTTGTACTTGATGGTATACACCCATTTGGATCCAACTAGGTGAGCGGCTTCAGGAATCTTCACCACTTCCCATGTCATATTTCTTCTCAGGGCATCTATTTCTTCTTTCATTGCATCAGCCCACCTGGAGTCACTTTGAGCTTCAGCAACAGTCCTGGGGATCACAGCCAAAGAAAGAGTAGAAACAAAACACTTGTAATCTTTTCCAAGTCTGGAATAAGATACAAAATTACCAATGGGATGTTGAGTACATGACCTGACACCCTTTCTCAGGGCAATGGGAAGATCTTCATTCTTCTTTTCAACCTCATCATGAGTCTCCACAGTCTCCACGGTAGGACTTGGTTCATCCAGAGAAGGAGTGGCATTGGGATTTGAAGTAGATCTAGCATCACAAGTCATCATCTCTGTCCGAGTACCTCGTCTAGAGTAGAACTGTCCAAACAACCGAGGGCCTTCCTTCTCAATGCTAGTGTCACACCTTTCCTCTTTCTCAGGCACATCAACAGTAGTAAGCGATTCTGCTTTCTTGTAGTCCAAAAAATCTGTAAACTGAAGTTCCTGTCTCTGAGAATACTCTTCCCTGCCCACAAACTGCCCCCCCTGAAAAGGATTCTCACCAAAGTAAGAGGCATGTTCCAAGAAGGTAACATCCCTCGTAACATAAACTCGACCAGTAATAGGATCAATACATTTGTATCCTTTTTGCGTAGGAGAGTATCCAACAATGACACCTTTGATAGATCTAGGATCAAGTTTCTTGACATTTGGACTGTGATCATGGATAAAACATACACAACCAAAAACACGAGGAGGAAGTAGGAACGGTGGACGATTGCCAGGAAGTAACGAGTGGGGAGTCCTACCATTCAAAACACGTCTGGGCATGCGGTTAATAAGATAGGCACTAGTAAGAACTGCATCACCCCAATAGTGTTTAGGAAGATTTCTCTGAAACAAAAGAGCCCTGGTGACATTAAGAAGTTGACGATTTTTCCTTTCAGCTACCCCATTTTGAGGGGGGGTGTAACTACAAGATGTCTCATGAACAATCCCCTTTTGTCTAAGAAACTCCTCAACAGACTGACACATGTATTCACGGGAATTATCGGACCGGAAAGTTTTAACATTCGCACCATATTGGGTATGCACAAGAAGAATGAATGTCTCGATGATACGAGGAACCTCACTGTGGTCTTTTAACAAGTACACAAATGTAGCACGAGAGAAATCATCAATGAAAGTGATAAAATATTGAAAACCTTGACGGGTATGAATTCCCGAAGGTCCCTATACTTCAGAGTGAATCAGGGAAAAAGCTTCATTAACACAACTAGTAGAAAGAGGGTACGACGCCCTGACATGTTTGGCAAACTGACAAACATTACAAGAAATGGAAGACAAATCAAAGGAGGAACACAAGTCTGGAAACAAATGTTTCAAAATCTGATAAGATTAGAAAGAATAATCTTTGATTAACCTCGAAATCTGCCCTAACTCCTCTTTATATAGACTAGAGGAGAGAGAGAAGTTACAAGAGAAACATCTAAAGGAAAAGTTATTACAAAAGTACCCTCTTAAACCTAAAACTGAATATAAACACATCTTAACACTCCCCCTCAAGTTGGAGCGTATATGTCAAATAGGCTCAACTTGGAACAGCAGCTTTGGAATGGTCCCCTTGCAAGAGTCTTAGTAAAGATATCAGCCGTTTGCCCTGTAGTTGAAATGTGTGAAGTACTTACAAACCCCTTTTGAATCATGTCTCTAGTATAGTGACAATCTACTTCAACATGCTTGGTTCTTTCATGAAAAGCCGGATTATTAGCAATAAACAGTGCAGCTTTGTTATCACATAACAGTTGCATAGGAAGAGGCACTTCGACAGTAAGATCCAACATCAGGGATCTAACCCACATAACTTCAGCAGTACCCTGAGCCATAGCTCTATACTCAGATTCTGCACTTGATCTGGCAACCACAGTTTGCTTCTTACTCTTCCATGTAACCAAGTTGGATCCAATAAACACACAAAATCCAGTAGTGGATTTTCTGTCCGAGGGGCATCCTGCATAGTCGGCATCAACATACACAGATATAGTGAGTGAGGTACCATTCTGAAAGAAGAGTCCCGTTCCTGGTGAATTCTTTAGATACCTAATAATCATCATAGCAGCATCCCAATGAACTTTCTTGGGCTTATCCATAAATTGACTCACTCTGCTAACAGCATAGGCAATGTCAGGTCGAGTAACAGTGATGTATAGGAGCTTCCCAACAATCCCTCTATACTGTCTCGCATCAACATCTTCAGTATCATCATCATACAAGCGGGTATTGATATCCATAGGCGTGGATGCAGGCCGACACCCCAGCATCCCTGTCTCTTGCAAAACATCAGTAACGTATTTCCTCTGGCACATGATAAGGCCCTTTTGATTTCTGGCAAACTCAATACCAAGGAAATAACGTAGTTCACCAAGGTCCTTGGTGACAAAGTGTTGTCCAAGGACATCCTTGATGTTGGAAATCCCCTTATCATCATCCCCTGTAACAATGATATCATCAACATAGACAAGAACTATCACCGTACCTGTAGAAGTCTTCTTGACAAAGAGGGAATGGTCGGCCGAAGAACGTCTGAAGCCCTCATTCTCAATATTCTCTGACAATTTCTGAAACCAAGCTCGAGGACTCTGTTTCAGACCATAAATCGCCTTTCTCAATCTGCACACTTTCTGACACCCCCCCTCAGCAACAAACCCTGGTGGTTGCTGCATATACACTTCTTCATGTAAGTCACCATAGAGAAAGGCATTTTTGACATCAAGCTGTGAGAGAGACCAATTCTTGCTGACAGCCACAGCAAGGAGAATCTGTAAAGAAGCATGTCGTGCCACAGGAGAGAAGGTATCATAATAATCAACCCCATAAGTTTGGGTATAGCCTTTTGCAACCAGACGAGCCTTATATCTGTCAATACTGCCATCTGCTCTGTATTTGATAGTAAAGACCCATCTGCAACCAACAATGGCTGCATCAGCTGAAGGAGTAACAAGTGTCCAGGTGCCTCTAGACTGAAGAGCATCCATCTCTTCTTGCATAGCTGCTGCCCATTTGGGATCAGAGAGAGCATCCATGGGATTCTGTGGAAGAGCAATAGCCGACAGCCCCTTGACAAACTGTCGGTACATAGGGGTGAGTCTATCCATGGATAAATGACCAGAGATAGGATGCAAAGTGCAACTGCGTTTGCCTTTCCTTTGAGCAATGGGCATATCAAGTTCATTAGGAGCAGGAACATGCTCGTGACATACTCCTATGTCATCATTACATAAAACATTGTCAGTTGAGTTTGTGTCAGGAATTACCTTGGGCGTGCTGGGTGAAGGCACAGGTGCACATTGAACAGGCGCAGCAGGCTTAGTACGACGTTGGTAGACAGCCCCAAAACGTGGATCAACTGGGTTTGGACAACTCATGAGAGGTAGAGGAAATTGGACTTCATCATTTAATTCAGACGCCCTTAATTGAGTTCCATTTGGGGAGAAGAAAGAGGTTGATTCAAAAAATGTAACATCAGCACTCACATAATACCGACGAGTAGAAGGATCATAACATCGATATCCCTTTTGAGTGCGGGAATAACCAACAAAGATCGTTTTGATGGCCCGAGGAGACAACTTATCTCGCCCAGGACCAAGCAACTGAACAAAGGCAACACATCCAAAAACACGAGGTGGAACAGAAAACAAGTCTCTGTCAGGAAAGAGGACAGAGATAGGAATAAGGTCTCCCAACACAGATGACGGCATACGATTAATAAGATAGCATGCTGTGAGAACAGCATCGCCCCAGTAAGAATGGGGAACATGGCTATGTATGATAATGGTTCTGGCAACATCAAGAATATGACGGTGTTTCCGTTCAGCAACCCCATTTTGTTGGGAGGTATAGGCACAAGAAGTTTGGTGGATGATACCCTTATCCCTGAAAAATTGTTCCAAAGAGGAAGCACAGAACTCAAGAGCATTGTCAGAGCGCACAATTTTGACACAAGTATCAAACTGAGTCAGAATTTCATTGATAAAATTTTTGATTACATGACCCACTTCAGATTTATGCTTCATAAGAAAAACCCAACTAACACGACTATAGTCATCGACAGCAACAAGATAATATCGATGACCTTGAAGAGCAGGTGTACGACTCGGACCCCAAACATCAAAATGAAGTAACTCAAACACAGAATGGCTACTTCGACTGGGCCGCGGAGGAAAGGATGACCGATGGTGTTTGCCCAACTGACAAGACTCGCATTGAAAAGAAGACTTAGGAGACAGCTGAGGAAGAACATGCAGCAGTTTCTGAAACGGTAGATGTCCAAAACGTAAATGCCAAGTATAAGCCGAGGATGAGGACGACCCTGCAGAGGTAGACCCAGCAAAGGGAAAGGGATGCACTAGCCTGTAAAGACCTCCCTGTTCACGGCCACTGCCAATCACCCTGCCCGTCAGTATATCCTGAAACACAAGAGAAGAGGAGTCAAATATCGCACGACAGTTTAAATCTCTGGTAATCTGACTGATAGATAGTAGGCTATGTGGGAATTCTGGTGCATGAAGAACATGTTGCAATGGTAATGATGAAGTAAGTTGGACCTCTCCAAGTCCAACAACGGGAGAATATTTGCCATCTGCTAGAATAACCGAGCGACCAGGTGGAGTAGGGACATAAGAAGTAAACTGTGCCTTGTCTCCACAGAGATGTGTCGATGCACCCGAATCAATGAGCCAATCTGTAGTGTCAGAATACATACCAGATGAAGATGCACTGGCAGCAGTAGTGATAGTAGAGGTGGTCGGATCAGGAGCTTGTTGAGGTCTATCTCCAATCAAGTGTCTCAACTGAGAGATAATATCATCTGCACGTAACTCACTGGAGGAAACAGGATGCTGAGTCTTAGGCTGCTCTGGAGAATCAGTAAAAACAGTCTGATTGGCAACAGCTGGACGACCATGTTTCTGCCAACACTTATCCACAGTGTGACCAATGCGATGACAAAACTGACATACTGGGCGCGAAGGGGTATTGCCACGGCCACGGTATCCTCGTCCTCTGGCAAAGAGGGACCCACCTCTGCCACGAGTAGCAAGCATAGCAGAAGTGGTATCAAGAACAGTCGATGAAGGGATTGGAATTCTGCTTAGCCTACTATAAGCTTCATCAATAGGAGGAATCGAGGGACTAGTGAGCATCTGATTCTTTGCTGATTCATAAACAGAGTCTAATCCAGACAGAAATACTCCGACCATAAGCATATCTCTGTATGCCTTCTGTTGTTCACACTTACATGCAGGAAAGTAGCTGTTTAGTCTCTCAAACATGGACTTGAGACTAGAATAATAAGTATGTAGAGGGCGACCATCTTGGCGCATCTGATGAATATCATGATGAAGCTGCATAATTCTTGTTTCATTCCTTGCTTGTGAATAGGTGGCTGCAAGGGAATCCCACATATCCTTTGCACTTTCCTTATGCAGGACTTCATTGGCAATGTCTTGAGTAAGAGTACCAACAATCCATACCATAACCAACGAATTATCTTTAAACCAAGTAGTATATTTTCCTACCTTCTGTACGGGCTCGGGCTCCAATATAAGATGTTCCTTCTCATGAGCGATCAAGGTTCTTTTTACTTGCATGGCCCACATCTCGTAATTACCCCCATCCATTTTGGTGATAAAGCTGGAAAATGGGGAACTCTTCATCTCTCCCGACGACACAAAGGAAGAGGTATTAGCGCCGCTGCTAATTTCAGACATCGCTCAACACAATGGAGGAAACCGAGCCACGGAATAGGAAGTGCAGGCAAAAAGAAGACAATCACATATCGAAAGACAACATGCTGATCATGAAGCAGTTAACACAGGCAGCAATCCATAAGTCTGATCGGCTGGAAGAGGCAACAACAGAACTGAACGAAGACAGATTACCAGAGGCGACAGCTAAGACGCTGAGAGGAAAATCAGCGTGCAGAGCAGCGGCGGAGCAGAGGAGAGTGGTGGAGACAGCAGAGGCGATGCAGCGAAGACGCTGAGAAGAAAATCAGCGTGCAGGGCAGCGGCGAAGCAGAGGAGAGTGGTGGAGACAGCAGAGGCGATGCAGCGTGCAGCGGCGATTCAGCGCCAGCGGAGAAGCAACAGCGACGGACGGCGGCGGCGGGCGGAGGTGACAGCCACGGCGGGCAGCGGCGAAGATGACTGCAACAGCTGACGGAGGCGTCGGGCGGAGAAGACAGCAACGGGCGGAGGCGTCGGGCGGAGAGGTCAGCGACAGGCGGAGGCGTCGGGTGGAGAGGTCAGCGACGGGCGAAGGCGTCGGGCGGAGAGGTCAGGACAGTGACTGGCGGAGGCGTCGGGTGGAGAGGTCAGCGACGGGCGGAGATGGGTGGACACGAGCGGGTGGAGGAAGCGCAGCGATGGGCGCGGTCAGGCGGCGGGCGGCGCCGCTCAATCGGCGCGCCAAGGAGGAGGAGACGGCTGCTGCTCTGATACCATGATAAGATTAGAAAGAATAATCTTTGATTAACCTCGAAATCTGCCCTAACTCCTCTTTATATAGACTAGAGGAGAGAGAGAAGTTACAAGAGAAACATCTAAAGGAAAAGTTATTACAAAAGTACCCTCTTAAACCTAAAACTGAATATAAACACATCTTAACAAAATCCCAAAAGGTAAATGCCCAAAACGTTCATCCCAGTACATAAAGGACTGAAGACAATCTTCTCTTCTCTTATCTGTCTTGCGGATCGCTGTCAACAGAGCAGTAGCCACACGTATGGGAAGACGATATAATCCATCAGAAGCTAAACCAATCCCAATCCTCTTCCCTGTCACCAAGTCCTGCAAAACACAGCGATCGGCAGAGAAAATAAGTTCACAATTCAATTCTTTAGTAAGTCTACTGACTGACAAGAGATTTAAAGGAAACTGGGGGACATGTAATGCGCCATGCACATGAAATTTGTCCAACAACGACAGAGTGCCTTCGCCTGCCACACAGGTAGAGGAACCATCTGCAAGAGAAACACGTTCCCTTCCCGAGGACAACTTATACTTATGAAACAATTTTGGATTACCTGTCATGTGATGAGTAGCACCACTATCGACAATCCATTTCCCCACAGAAGAGTTACCTTTATTGCCAATAACTGCAAGAGCATGATTAGTTGTAGTTTCCTCTGAGGTCTCAATCTTGTTGACATCGATCCTGCCCAAATAAGCCTTTAGTTCACGAAGCTGATCAGCCGAAATAGAAAGTTTTTCCCCACTGGATTTGGGCACCTCAGGCCCAGGTGTTTTCCCACTAGAAGACCTCCCTCTATTTCCTTTCTTGTCTGGATAGAGATCCCAACAGTAATCGACGATGTGACCCGTCTTCTTGCAGTGTGTGCATCGGCGAGGGGGTCTAGCCAAGCCTCCAGGTCCACGGCTCACAAGGGCTGATCTCTCATGAGAGAGACCAAGATCCCTCTTGCTTTCATTGGTGACCAGCCTTCTCTGTTCTTCTGCTTCAACAACCGAGTATACATCTTCAATACTGGACACCTCTCCAGAATTCAGAATCTGGCTCCGAACACCTTCAAACTCATCATTTAAGCCAGCTAAAAAGAGGAACACTTTGTTTTCCCATTTATGGGCATGTAAAGTGCCTGATCTTGGGGACAGTGCCACGGAATATCAGAGTGATAGTCAAGTTCTTCCCACTTGGCTTTCAAAGCCCCATAGTATTTTGCAACAGAAGAGTTCCCTTGGCGGAGGTTATAAACAGTCTTCATTACTTGATAAGTGCGAATGGCCGTCTTCTTCTGGCCATACATTTGCTCAAGGACCACCCACATGTCCTGTGCAGTCTTCTTCCGAAGGATAAGAGGTTGAATCTCAGCAGAGACAGAGTTGACAATCCACGTTTTTACTTGATTGTCCTCAAGGAACCAAGTGTGCCACACATCACTTGTTCTTGCTGGTTCAGGGTTGCTCCCGTCGATATAGGCCATCCGACCACGGCCAGCAATCCCCATAGTCATAGCCGGCGACCACGAGAAATAGTTCTCCTTTGTGAGGCGAAGAGTAATAACCTGCACAGGAATGTTCTCGGGTCTCAGTCCCGATTTCAGTTTGACTGACCATCGATGAGGAAGAAGAGGCTGCCATAATGACAGACCCACACAACGACGAGAGCAACAAGGGCAGGGAGCAACTGCAGCGTGGAAGACAGCGGCGTCGTCAGAAGGGCGGAGCGTGAGGCGCTTGGCGGCAGCGGGAGCAGAACAACGTAGAAGCCCTTGGCGGCGCAAGAGCAGAGGGCGGTGCTTGGAGGCGCTCGCCGAGCGCAGGAGGACGAGCGGCGGAAGGGCGGACGGCAGCAATCGGACGGGCGACGGGAGGGCGGACGGCGGCAGACGGACGGGCGACGGGAGGGCGGACGGCGGCAGACGGACGGGCGATGGGAGGGCGGACGGCGGCAGACGGCGGACGTCTTGGCGTCGGACGGCGGCGATGAGCAGTGACTCCGTCGGACGATAAACAGTACGGGGCGCCTCCTCCAACACGTTAATGCCGGAACTTCATGGCTCTGATACCATGTAGAAATACGAACAAGGAGAGGACTTTCACTAGAGGTACCAGAAGTTGTATCATATTTGTTGATCGACATATGGATAGCGTCTTGTTCTTTACTATCACTTACTAATACGTCAATACAATCCAACATGCCATACTCAACTTCTCTGTCCTTCTTAAAAGTGGGAAGATATCTAATAGCAGGATTTAGGTAGTAGGCTGCTGCATGAAGTGGGCGATGAAGTTGTCCAGACCACCTTTCATCTATAATCTTCCATATAGGCATGTACAACTTCTTTTTTCCCTTCATATTATCTCTAATGGCCTCCTTGACTCTGTCCATAGACTCATATAAATATCCAATAGAAGGTCTATCTTCACTATCAACTAATCTGAGGACTTTCACTAGAGGTACACAAATCTTCAATAACTGCACACATGATTCCCAAAAGTCAGCATCGAAGATGGTATCCACAACTGTCGTAGCCTTTCTTTTATAGGCATGTGGATATGCAGCCCAATCATCACTTGAAAACATCTGTCTGAGAGGAGTTCTTTGCTTGAATATACCCTGCACAGTCAAAACATTTGTAGCAAACCGTGTTTGTGCAGGTCGAATCAATTCAGCCTCATTTGTGAATTTCCTCATCAAATTCAAGACATAAGCATGATTATAAATAAACTTCGTGATTTCTTGGCATCTATGAACTGTCAACTTCATATCATCTCTTTCACCTAGATCCTGAAGCATAAGATTTACACAATGAGCAGCACATGGACTCCAATAAAAAGTCCCATATCATGCTGCTAACATTTCACCTGCAGCTTTATAATTTGTTGCATTATCAGTGATAAATTGCACAACATTTTCAGGCCCAACTTCTTGTATAACTTTATCAAAAACCTCAAACAAAACATCAGCAGTCTTAGGAGTATCAGACAAATCAACAAATTTTAAGAACATAGTACCAAGGGGGCAATATACAAGAAAGTTTACCAACGTTCTATTCATGCATCATAGAACCACCTTCCTATGGTTTCATCTGCTACTTCAACAACATCTTTTGATTGCATGGCTATACGAATCTCAGGTTGAGCACCGGTAGCAGTATAATTGGGAAAAAAATTCTTGATCGAACCAAACATATTACTCGACCTCATAATAGGTACTCTACCACCACCAGTACGACCATGACTCTTGCCACATCCTTGTGAAACTGAACTTGCACTTGCACCTCTTCTTTTTTTGGTTGCAGTTGCAGAAGAACCACCTCCATGCATGATGCCTTCCCCTTTGTCTGTTCCCAAACTGACACCAACATCTTCTTATTCAAGGTCAACATCTTCACCTTCACCTTCTTCCTCATCATGTGGGTCCCCATGTCCTTCCTCTGCATCTTGCATTTCCTTTTCAATCCTATTTGCTTTCACTGCATTAAGAAGCTCCATACACTGGTGATTTACATACGCTGGCAATGGGTTTTCTTGGGAGCCAGTGCAAGCAGCCATATCGCTGTGTGTACGAGCTATATAGTATTTAAAGTGAGAGATCCCTCCTGATATGATTTGCTTACAATAATTGCACTTAACTCTTAACCTATCTTTGGGATTCACCCTTGTACACCAGTGCCATGCAGGATCCAACATTATATCTTTACAAAACAAGTAAAAACATACAAATAAATGTAGGTAATAAGAGAAATGAACGATTCAATGGAAAAAATGAGTTATTTCTTACCTTCTTGGTGTAAGAAACCAAAAAACCCTCTTCCTCCAAGCTTCCCACCGTTCCGAGGCTTCCCACAACGAGAAATAAAGCTTCTTCACAGGCAAATCTTGATGCAACTCTCCCTCTCACGTCTCTTGCAATGTTTAGAAAGAAGAGAAGAGAGAGAGAGGAGCGTCGACTTTAAAAAAATACGCAAAGAAGGGGCCGTCGGGTCCCTTTTTAGTTTTGATCCTGTATCGCACGATATGGGCGATACGCACCCGTATCGCAAATTAATAGCGTAACGTATCGTTACGCTTGATACAGACGATACGTATTGTACGATGCACGTGATACAGACGATACGTATCGTACGATACACGTCTGTATCGTACGATACATATAACATTGATTTCAGGTATTACTTTAATTCAATTTTCTAGGTCAATGAGATTCAACTTTCTTTCCTTTTTTTTCTTTCAATCTCAGAATGATATCTTTGAACAAGTTTTCAGAAAATGTGATGAGCACCACTTGCATCTTCAGTCTTTGATGAGGTATGATCATTACTCTCGTAGTTTTCAGTTCTATGTAGGTGGCTGTACTCTTGAAATATTTGATAATTCTTATTCCAAGATTGTTTCTGCAATTAAAGAAAAAAACTTGTAAGGACTTGAATATATGAATGTGAGAAATTTGGTTAGCTTTGTTCACTATGTCACAGTTTGGATTTACTAGTACTGTGGTTGTGCATCTTTTCTTGTTTGTATGGAATTGTTGCGACTTAGCTGTATGTTTTCCTTCATATTTCTATCTTCAGTAGCTGCACTATTGAGATTTACCTTGGACTAGATGCTAATTTCTTTGTTTATTTTTCACAGGAAAATTCAGGATGATGGATTAGACATACAAACAACTAGAAATTCTGATCATTTTGGTGCTGTAATTCACCACCTTTCCCTGATAAGAAACAAGCGTTGTCTTATGGCCTACATGTAACTGACCCACTTCTTATCGTTTCCGTATGCTTGCGGAAAATGGGGGCCCTCATGCACATCCTTTCTTGCTCATCTTTCTCTCACTCTTGTGGATATCATCTAGGTACAACCGGGCAGAAATAATACATAGCCTGAGATGGAAAATTGGGACTATACCTCCTGAAGAGATTCAATCAAAGCTTAACTACTCAGAAGAGGAGTATTTCAAGAATCACTGTGCTGCTTTGGAGGTTTATATGTCAGAAATAGATCTGGATTTGACAGTGGTCTCTGTCTCTGTCTCCCTCTCTCTCTCTCTCTTTCTCTCGCTCTCTCTTTCTCTCTCATTCAAAAATGTTTATACTGTCTTTAACAGGACATGATCCCACCTAATGATCCATCGATACTGGTCCGTGTCCGTTGTGATATTGGTGATGTCTTGCTTGGTGACCAGGTAGCATCCATCACTGACTAACAACTCGGTGCATTTGATGAAGCGTACAGATGCCGAACAATTTATTTCCCAGGTAATCTAGGAATCATAAGTGCAGCTTATGTGGCTTTTTGAATTTTATGCTTCTATACACGTACTGGAAACGGGGGTGTATATCATCTCCTAACGTGCGTCCTATTTTGGAAATTTCAGGGGCTGATGGAAGAGTTCACCTAAAACATGAGCGAGACTTTGCTTGACGCATAATTGGCTTTCCTTTTAGCATTTAAATGTGGATAGCCCAGCTGTCTTATATAAGAGCTTTACTAGAATATCACTAAGGCCTACTTTTATGGCTGGAAATGATTTTATTCACGCTGTGGAAATCTTAGATTATTTATTCGGGCTGGTATGTATGAGTATTTGTCCAAGGGGGTGCTATGTATCGTTGTTTGCTTACCTGGATAACATTATGCAGAGCCTCTTTTATTGTTTCATTACTTGGATGATACCAGGATTTTTAGTTGCAACTTGTTTAATTTGGAACTTGAAATGAAAAGGTGCAACTTACGCTCCTTATTGTGTGATATATAATCGACTACTTCGTGTGATAATTTGATTCAATAATGAAATAAATTTGTATTAAAATTAGCCATGCAGATGATGAAAAGCGATACAGCAACGTCTTGCCAGCGTAAATGGCAAAATGAAGGCCATACCAAATGTTCTGCCAAGCAATTTCTGGATTTCTAGAATATCCTCTCTGTGCTGTCCTTCTGAGAAAACAATGAACTCGTGAATTTTGCCGGCGGAAGCCAGAAATACCGCTCCAGGGCGAATGCTTTCGAAACTTTGCTAAATCTTCGTTTTTGCCCAAATTTAATTGGTTAAAGTTCCAAGCAAAGCAAGTGGTTGGAGCTCTGTTGGCACCTCTGCCATTGGAAGGCGTCAAGCTGCAGAAATCAGATCTCCACAGTGTAATGCCATTAATCTACGCAAATTCGGTTTTCGGCAGTTAACAGGATCGTTATAATAAGTCACTCGTAAAATTAATCACGAATAGCACTGATTTCCGTATCATTTTACTTAAGATTGGCGTTGGATAGCAATTGCTAGAGAGCACACTAGCGTTCTCTATTGAGGGAAGCAGTTTTACTTCTCTCTGTTTTTCTTCTTGTAAAATAAGAGAATACACCTCTCCAATGGAGGGGAAAGGATCCATTAACAATATCTGACTTCTTATTAATACGATTCATGGTGGTTCACTAAAACCTGCATCACCTTTTCCTCGTCTTGTTGATTGCTAAACTTTTTTATGGCACCACAGGTACAAATGGGCAGAGGTTCATATGAAGACAGTTCCTCCCAAAGCCCCTTGAGTTTTAGTAAAGTATGTTACAACAGATCCGATCTCTTATAGATTCCTGTTTATTGCAGTTTTAACATGAAATTTTTGTGTGGCTGTGCCTTGAGTGTATCAATCATGCAGATCCTTCCAAACCACATGAGCGTAGATCACACTAGTGGCAATTTCTTTAGAACGAGCATTTATAATCCATGATAACACCATATTATTGCAACGTTTCCAAAAAATATATTACGGTGATGAAACAGCTGGTTCGAAGATTGAGCCATCGACAAATCTCACGTGTAGTTGTCACCAGACAAAGGTTGAGAAACCAATAACGCACCTGGATTGTCTGATTGGTGCAAGAAATATGGACTAACCAGATCAGCCAGCATTTCTGATGTTGAGGACAATGGTGGTGGTGTGATAACAGGAGTATTTGGGGCAGACGAACTTTCACCAGCAGTAGTTTGCTCTGATACTATGTAAAATTTCAGAGTGCAAACGAAAGAACAGAGCACAAGAAACAGACAGGGCAAAAGGCTGTTCGCTGCCTGCTGTTTTATTTCTCAAGGAGAGGAGGAATGCTCTTTATACAATGCCTTAATAAAAATAAAAATCATCTCATGAGATATTTCATTTATATGTCATCAAGAACAGTTTGAAACATATTGCTAATGTTGCTAAACATGTCCGCTTCACACTTCAAAGCAAAACTTGGACAAAATGCTTTGATGCGGTGAACATGTAAGCTACATGTTCTCATGATAGCCAATTCATGTATATGATAACTATTTTTAGCACATGAATCGAACTATGCATAAAATGATGTAGCGAAATAATAACACAAATGATACCAAACAATTTGTTCGATTAAATGAATTGTTGTACGTTAACAGTTCATGACACCTTTTTTCTTGTTCTCATAAACCAGCAAATATTTGGATAGGTTCAAATGTTTGCGTAATATGTTTAACTATGAGACTGTTGAGACCAACTTTTGAACATGCAATAACAATATGACACTATGAAACATGGTTTTTTAGTATAAACATTCGATTTTTTGGACAAAACATGACAACATAAAGAGGTCGTTGCTTGATAGTGATTTTCACCAATTTGTTTTTCTGTTTTTTTTTTTTGGCATTGTTGCTTCCATAACAATTTTACAAGTTCAAATGTTTGTTTAATATATCCAACTATGAGGCTGCTGATACGAACTTTTGAACATGAAAGAACAATACGACACTACAAAGCATGGTTTTTGAGCATAAGCATATTGTCTTTGAACAAACATGATGACATAAAGCGGTTCTTACTTGATAGTGACTCCAGTCAATTTGTTTGCCAGTTTATTTATTCAGCATTACTTCCAACTATAATTTTTTTTTTCTCTCTTTCTTTGTGGCTTCTTTTGTTGTGTCCAATGATTTGATGAATTGGCCTGTCTTTTTCTTTAGGCTCTATCATCTTATTCACTAATACATGTCAACTTTCCAATGCAATCAATTTGTCTATTTGGAGAATCCAATAAAATCGAAACGATGTAGAGAGATTAACATGGCCCCCGCTCAGTGGCGGAGACAACAAAACTTTTTGAGAAGTCACTATTTTACAAACTTTTATATCTGAATGAGCATTTACATATATAACAAAAGTAAATATTACAAGACCTTAATGTAAATCTGAAGGAAAACTGAGGCACTAGTTGCCCACACCAGCCTATATGTGGCTCCACAACTGCCTCATTCAAATGGTCCAAATACAATCAAATCAACTTTTCTGCCAAGATAGGTCTATGTCCACGAAACATTATGCCAAACCATGCAATGTAATAGGGTTTGAGGGCATTTTTTGGGCAGCTTCTTTTTTGTTCATAAGCAATATGGGAATTAGATATTTTGCATCTCCACCAAACACACGACTGCATGTTTGGGTATGAACATGCAACACCCTCTTGTCATGGAGTTGTTTCCTTGTAAATTATTTCATAAGCTGAAGTGGTGAAATGCAAACTTTCAAAAGCTAAGAGCTCATTTTTGGATTAATCAAAAGTTGGGTCTCTTAATTTTGATTCCGTTGGAGCACATGTGGTTCTCAAATGCACTTTAAATATATAACACAATGTTAAAGTCTTGAACAAATTGGCCTGTATACATCTAACAAACGGAGTTAAGTAGGACTATTTTTTTTGGTACTTATACGAGAAGACAGTGCGCCGTCAATTTAATAAATGCGCTCCACTCAACTGATAGAGCACGGCGCCAATAGGAATTGAACTGGTGATGTGAGTTGTTCATATGAACCAACTGGTGATGTGAGTTGTTCATATGAATCAGTTTTACCAGCTATGCAATGCTCCATAATAAGTTAAAAGCTGACTGAGTCGTACATAAAAAATTATGTTTGCTCCATAAAAAGTGAAAAGCTGATAGTTACTGAGTCGTAAATAAAAAATTATGTTTTAAAACAAGAAACCAAGAAATCGGCTTAGATGGACGATGAGGTGCCAGATTTAGCGAACAAAAAGAAAAGGAGGCGAAAAAAGAAAACGGAGGAGAGAGAGAGGGGGTGAGCGTGTGCGCGTTAGCATACATTTTAGATTTTACTAATTGCAGCACCCTTGCGTTTCTCAATTACGCATAGCCCGCGTTCGTTCGGAAGAAGGGAAGAGAAAGCGATAGAGACCGTTCTTCGTTCTTTCTTCTCTCCCTTCTTCTTCTTCCCTTCCGTCTTCTTACGAATCTATTAATTGCGCTCCACTTTTCTTTCTCTATCAGATATCTCAGATCCGATCACCTCATTCTCTTTCTTTCTTTCTTGCGGTTCCGAGGTTGATCTCCGACGACCCCGGCCTCGTCTAGATCGGGGGGCGACGATCCTTGGTTTATCGACAAATCGCGCGCGTCCGCGACGGTATTTCGACAGGATCGGCCGTTTATGGCGTCATCGGCACCTAGACCTGGCTACCCCGGCCATCCTCAGGGGCCACCCGACGCTCTAGCTGCGGGTATTCAGAACCTGTACGTGACTCGCCCTAACGCGCCGGTTACTCGTCCTAACGCGCCGGTTACTCGTCCTGCGCCCTTTGCCGGCGCCGGATCCTCCCCAATGCCCATCGCTCGCACGGACGCACCTACGTACGCTCCTCCTCTTCGGGGCGTGTCGCCTCCGCCGTTTGTGACGGGGAATATTGGGCCTGGTCGACCGATGGGGTTCGCTCAGCCGCCTCCTCCGGCCGCGTCTAGGCCGGCCCGTTCTCCGCTTCGCCGCCGTCAAGCGGTCCGACGGCTATAAGTAACGGACCAGCAGCGTTTGTGCCTCCTGGATCTCGATTTCCTCCTACCGTGCAGGGTCCGCCTGGTTTGGCGCGTGGGCCTCCGCCGCCACCCGGCGTACGTCCGATGGCTGATAGTCAGAACGTTCCCGGCATCCTGCCGCAGGTTCAACAGTCTCGCGCCCCATTTTTAGGTGGCAGCCAAGGAGTACCGGGTCCAATGATGCAGCCCCAGGCGACGCCGTTCGTGGGCGCTAGTCATGCTTCAGTTGCCCCACCGATGCAAGCAGCCCCAGCGCCATTCAGCGGTGGCCAATCTGGTTCACCCACTATGCGGCCGCCTGCACCTCCGTTCTTGGGAGCTACTCAGAGCGTACCCCCGTTGATGCAGGCACCTGCAGCACCATTTATGGGTAGCAGCCAACCTATGCCACCTCCCATGCAACAGCCTCCTCCGCCATTTGTAGGTGGTAGTCAAGTCATGCATCCGCCACCACCACCCACGTCCTTACCGTACGGCTCCCAACCATGGCCGAGTCAGCTCGCTCAGACTCCACAAGTAAGAAAATTGAATTGTGAACACCTGTGTAATTCACTTGTTTATGCCGGTGAATCACTTCGAAGTTCTTTTGAAAAGTTTTTATATTTTCTAATCATGCTTTTTTTTTTTTTTGGCGATGAACCCTCTTTCTTTTTCTTTGTCTTGTATTTATGGCCTTCTCCATTCTTACGCTGTTTGTTGGTATATATGGTTGCCTCTCTTTCAAGTAAGATGTTGAATTGATTGGAGTCCATCTGAGAAAACACAATCAAAGGTTCTTAGAATGCCATGCTTTAGAAACGATTATTTATCATCTAGAGGTACTTGCCAAAGAGCCATAAGGTTTGGATGTGATTGTATCTATTTTTTTGGGATGTTCCTGTTTCGATTCATCGTTTTTGTGGAGTCTTGTTGCTTGATCCATGTTGTGTTTGTAGTCAGTTACTGTCAATGCCTTCAATTCAGGGAATTTTCGTTCATTTATAGTGTTATACTCTTTAACAAATGTGATTTCTTACTTAGACGTATAACAAATTAAGCGGTTGGGGGAAAAACTGGGAGTTTTCTTCGCAAGTTGAACTGCTTTTGTGTGACCTTAAAGAAGACGTATATTACACAGTTCATGGATCGCGTAAGAAATTACTTGATTGGAAATGCTGTTTTGCTGGTAACCCAACAGGGCAGAAGCTATGCCACATGGGTGCATGGTGTTGTCTGCAGCGGTTTTCTGAAAAACTTGGGTTCTTATATATATATGTGTGTGTGTGTGTGTGCATATATAGTTCACAAACAACAAACCTAACAATTTACAACTATCAAGCTGTCATAGTATCAATCTATCAATATTTCACTGAAAAAGAATTGTCCATGTTCACTAAAATAGGTTCACTACAAACAGATTAAAATTAACATAAAAACCAATTATAAAAGACCAAGGCAGGTGATAAACCGGATTATATAATAAAAGTGAAACAGATTAAATCAGATCGTTACATACAAAATAGATTACAGAATAAAGTAGGATGGATTATATATGTCAGCTAAAGCTAGTTCACAGCACACAAATTAGAAGTAAAATAAGAACAGATTAAAACAGATTTTAAGACACTAAGACAGGTTATACTTATAAAGCAGAGTGTATTAATAAAAGTAAAGTATTATAAAATAAGTCAACATCAGATTAGTAACAGATTATAAGACACTAAGACAGGTTAAACCAGAGTCTAAAATAAAACTAAAAAAATAACAACAATTCAATAAAACAGATTATAACAGTAGCAAACAGGAAAGTCATAATTAACGTAAGCTGTAAGGTGTGAGGTCATGGTGCTTGGAGAGAAACACCATAAAGAGGACTCTTTCACCATCGGCCATTGCTGGAGCTGGAAGTGATGAGACAGGGAGGCTGGACTCTTTCACCATCGGCCATTGCTGGAAGTGATGAGACAGGGAGGCTGATGGTCACCCAAAAAAAGGCATAGAGGAAGCTGATAGCTGCTGGTTGAAGTTGTCGATGAATTTGGGAGAGGAAATTGAGAGCGAGAGAGGTGTCACCACCACCCACTAGCTGTCAGAAGAGAAGGGGTTTTTTGTCAAAGTCATTGCTACTCGCCTCTAGGGGTGGGCATCGGGCCCGGCCCGGGCCTGATAATAAAAAATTATTTTTAATTATAAAATAATTATTTTTAATAATATAAAATATATTTCAATTATAAAATACACATTATTAAGTTTAAAAAATAATAACAAATATTTTTTATAAATTATTTACGGGCCGGGCCGACCCGGGCTGCACAACCGGGCCCGATAGCCCGTTTTCCCGGCCCGAGCCCGGGCCAGACCGGGCAGGGTACCGGGTACACGGAGGCAGCCCGGCCTGGTACCCAGGCTTACTCGCCTCTCGGTGATTGGTCTTCATCAAATTCATTGGAGGGAACTGAGATAGAGAGAGAGGGAGAGAAAGAGATGGAAATGGATGGTTGTTGCTGCCAGATGTCTTCTTGCTGTTGCTGGTTAGTCATGGAAACCCAAACACAAAAAGAGATGGAGAGGGAGAAGGGACTTATGAAAATGAAGCTTCTGGTGATTTTGGGAGCAAGAAATTGAGCCCTAAAGCTAGAAGGATAAACCTTTTTTTTAGTAACTTAATTCTATAGGGTTTGATTGCACCTGAGTGGGCAGGTGCAGTTACTGCAATTGACTTGCATGTTACTCAGGGTAAAAGCATTTTCCATCTGATGTTTCAAGCTGTCATTTGATAGCAAAGATGCAAAATGAAAAGAGTTGAATGGACTTTCTATAATGGGTGCCTAATTTTCGTTACTTTTTTGCTGTAAACAAAATCTGGTTGTATTGCCCAAATGCACAATGATGCATGTGCTTAACACGCTTAACTATTTTTGTACTGCACCACAATTTATGAGGGTATGTCATTATGCAAGCGAAACTACATAATCAACCATTTGAATTGCCCCATATCTATGAATTCATGGCTGTGGATTTTGTGCTACCAAATATTTAAATCTTATACCATGCTATAAAGTAATTGAATTTACTAAAATGGTAAATAAATCATGCGAAACATATCCAGAGGAAAGAGGGAAAGAGAGAGAAACAAAGGGAAAAGGGGGAAGGAGAGGGAGAGGAAAAAAGGAAGAGGAAAAAGATGGAGAAGAAAAAAAAAAAAGTTGGGCGCTGCCAGCCACACCCGACTCGGTCAAACCAAGTTGGGTGTATTGTCGGGCCGCATCCGCGTTGACTCGGGTGCGTCACCATTTTTGGCATATCCTTGTGACTTAGACCATTTGTTTTCTAGCTTAAGGAAAATTTGATTATGTATGCTTCTGGTATCATGGTTCAGAGCCATTAGTTTAGATGCTTTTGAGCTTGGTGGGTGTAATTTGCAGTTTTGCATTCCATACAACAGGGTTCATGTGCCATTGTGTTATGAAGTTGATGGTCTGCTTTATTGCTTATAGTCTAATATTTGATTTGATTCCAAATCCACTTGGTCAAATTCAATGAGAAAATTTGTTTTGGTACTGAACTTGATGTTACATGTCTAACCTAATTACATGTAAAAATTAGATCTATTTTTGTCTTCTCTATAATTCCATTTGAAGATGTTAAATGTCTAAAGACTCTAAACCTAATTACATGTAAAAATTCACTCTAATTTTGTCTTCGGTATGACCCAATTTGAATGTCTTTGATTCAATACCCTACTGGCTCTGTTGTCAAAGGCTTGCTTAGCAGCTAGGTCCCCAAGCTTGGTCATTCACCTAGCTAGCTGTTTTTATGCAAAATGTCTTGAACTTCACTTGGGACACCTGATGATGTGGGCCTTACCAGTGGTAGACCTGCTTAAGCAGGATCTTGGGCCCTCCAAGGAAAAACTGATGAACTCCATTCCATGACACATTGTCTTGGCCAGGGTCATGGCCTTCCAACTTGGCTTAACCAAGTTTTTGCAGGTTGGATATTCAAATAAGTTTGGGTACTCAGTCCAAGTTTTAGGTGGATCCAGGTTCGGACTGAGAACTTATGATCCTAGAGGGTTACTGATCTGAGCGAACACCAAAACCTTGGTTTAGGTTGAGGGAGCCCAAGAGATGTGTGGTAAGCAGTGGGATGATGGGGTCGTGTGGTATGTGGCAGCAGTTCTGGGTCATTGCAGTAGCAGCCTACTCATGGAAAGATACTTCAACACATGTCCCAAGACAGAATGGAAAGGTGGGGGGTGGGGTGGGGTTACTAATGGTTGCTGCAACATTACTATTTTTGGGATGGGGTTTATTGATGGGATGAGTGAAATCCTATCCTTCCCAACTGTGCTGGGTTGAGTGAGGCCGTGCTGCAAGAAAACATTGACGGATTCTTTTGACACTCAGGACCTGAAGTCAAAGGTGAGGCAGTTGGTGCATGGGATCAGCTTGCGTGCTGCAAGGCAGTAGGACATATCACCATAGATGCACATTGTTATTGTTGGCCTTGCTTGACACAGGACGTTGATTCGAGTAGAGTGAATGCGGCCACAAATTTGATGTGCAGACAAATTTCTCCAACAGCTGACAAGCACGTGACCTGGGGAGAGCTTGGTGGCCGTCGCTAGGTTGCTGGGGCTTTGAAGCTTGTGGATAGGTTAGGGCCCATGTCAAAAGGACTCACGAAAAAAAATTGAGTATATATGAGTATTATGATGTGTCTATATATGTGACTGTATATAAAATCTAATGTTGCGTTTTATTTTTGTTTTATTTGTTTTGGCGCAAGTGCCTTGGTTCTATGTTTTACTCAATCCCTAGGCTCTGCCTAATGCGTTTAGCAGCATAGCCTATTACTCAAATAAGGTGACAGTTATATCTGGTCGGTCTCTTAACCCTTTGTGTCCTTTCTTGCACCTGTAGCAACCTAGTGTTGCATTGGCGCAGACAAGTTGGTCTTATTGTTGTTCATATAATCATATAGTAATGTTAACTGTAAGTTGTAAATCATGAGATATTAGAAAGCACAAATGTTAAAGTCTCGCAAGATATTGAAAATACATGAAATTTAGTATCTCTTATAGTATCTCGACATTATTAGAATATTATTGTGAAAATTTCATTTATTTGCTATTCGTTAATAAATAACATTTCCATTTTTTCCCTACTTATTTTTTCCGTAGTTTTAAAGCTTTAGTGACATGTTTTACTAGATCTATTAGAAAAATATCAAGTCCTGATATGTTGCATCAGTTTAGACCATTGTTTGTGATTGTGGACACAGCCTCATTCGGAATTTTGGACTTCTTACTGAAAATGATTGTTTGTGTACTGGTTCTGAAGAGTTCCTAGAATCATCTAAGGAGAATTGGGTATCCTTCATATCATAAGACTTAGCCTCACCAGGATCAATGTTTGTGACTATTATCCCAACCTCATTTGGAGTTCTGGAATTCTAAACACATCCATTTGTGTCATGTGTTCTCCAAAGTTCTCATTAGGTTAGGTTAGGTTAGTTTATCTTTTTATGGACAAATAAGCTTACGCTGCTAAAGGGGTGAGGAAGTTGCTGGAATAAACAAATATTATTTGGTCAAGTTACAAATTTCTTGCTTGCTACCATGCTTGATTGTAAAGGAAGATAAAAAATTTGAAGTACATGCTCCCTGCTCAATGTTCTTACGTAGAAAGTTTTGTACTTTCACTAGGTAGAAATTACATAGATTAATCTTATTAAATGTTCTGTGTAATTGTCATTTATTCTTTTATCATAGCTGATCTCTTGTTCTCTTTCTTTTGACCATTAAAATTCAGCTTTGCCCATGTATGTGCATACATCATTTATGCCTGGGTGTAGTCAGCCTCTATGAAGCCTGAGGTTAATCTCATTGCAACTCGATGACCAATTCAGTTTCTTTTTGGGTTTCAGTAAATGGTAGTCTGGTTTAGTCACTACACTTAGGTTTATATGTTAGAATATATAAAGTACACATATATATTTCAGGTTTATATACATACGTATATGTAGTCTGATATATACATGTGTAGAATGTTTGTTGTATTTTTTACGTTCATATCCATTTTATTTTCATTTTTGTCTTTTATTCCTTTGTAAGAGATATTGGACTCTGTTGGGTTCTCCAACAGCTCTTCGCTGTCTTATTTAAACCCCTTGTAACATATTCTTAAAAGAGGTTGTTTCACAGCCCTTTCTTCATTCTTGAATAGAAATTCTCTTTCATTCAGCTGTGTGATTCTTGTTGGGCTTTGATGCCCTGTTATGAATTGTTGGGCTTTGGTGCCCTGTTTATTGCTTGATATTGTGCGTTGGTGCACTGGGGCCTTAGTGCCATTGTTGTGGATCATATGCTACTGTATTGACAGTAGATTTTCCAGGACTTGGTGCCTTTATTGAACTATTTGTTGCTGTGTTATCAGCCTGCTCTTGGTGGCTTAGTGCACTGTTTTGGTTGCGTCTATGATTAAAAGTTGTGTGCCTTAGTGCACTGATTACCTTTACACTGCTAGGTGTTATGCTCTTGTTTGAAAGAGTCTCAGAGATCAAGAATTCCTAACATTATAGTATAGCTAAATAGCTTTTCTTAGTGGGGAAAACATTTTCTTAGCCTTCTATGATGTGTCACGTGTGTACATGTACAGATGCAATCATGTACTTATGTATTACTGAGGTGACATGTACCTGTAAGGAACTCAGCCGTGGATACTGTAGTTTAGGTCGCAGGCAACATTATCTATTGGGTAACTATTGTGTAATTGATGCTCATATCTTTGTTTTTCTGATCAAATTTTTGCAATAAACTGCAAGATCTTTCCGCTCATTCTATGTTCCTATTTGTTCTTTAAGTTGCTGTAAATATCTATTGATTGTGACTTCTGTCACCATGATTTATCTCAGAAATAGTGTTTTTTTCATGTCAACTATCATTGTGTGGATTCAATTGCCGGTTCTGGTTTCATTATTTGATGAAATATCATATTCCTTTTTCCCACTCCTTTACCATATATTTTTTAAATGCTAGGTTCCAGTTTTGGGTGGAAGTATGCAGACGCTCCAGGAATGTGTAGTCCTGGAGCACCACCTCCTCCAAACCAACCTGTTCCTCTTGGGCCACCTGGTATGGGTCATCCACCAGGAACTGGACTACTGGGCATGACGCGAGCAGGTTCTCCTGTTGGTGCATCTCCAATGGCAGGGGCTTCTAAAATTGACCCAACCCAGATGCCTCGACCATTACCCACTTCCTCCATGATAACATTTGAAACCCGTCAGAACAATCAAGCAAACCTTCCCCGGTATTTTCATGACATTTTATTTGTTCGTATTTTGTTGTTTTATCTGTAGAAGTAACTTTTTCTGCTCTTTTGCATCATCATTTTCCTTTTACCTTTTTCTCTTGCATGCGACTTTATATGCTGGAAAACATGATATTGCTTTGTTGTAGTTTGTACTTGTTGAAATGTCTGAGGAATTATTCTCCACATTTTTCTCTTTTGCACAAATGCTGGGAAACATGAGATTTATCCTGTTTGTACTTGTTGCAACTTGCAATGTCTGAACACTTATTTCTTCTATTGCAGCCTGCCACAAGTGACTATGTGGCCAGAGATACAGGGAATTGCAGCCCACGGTACATGAGATGTACCGTGAATCAGGTACTTGTCTATGCCAGTTCAAATATTACTTTGGATATGAATTTATTCTTCACCTAGTTTGTACTTTTTACTATTATTGAAGTTCGTTTTTCATCTAAATGTTTCCAGATTCC
>NC_045140.1:7285843-7351142 GCF_008831285.2 Nymphaea colorata
CAAGCGCCTCACGCTCCGCCCTTCTGACGACGCCGTGTCTTCCACGCTGCAGTTGCTCCCTGCCCTTGTTGCTCTCGTCGTTGTGTGGGTCTGTCATTATGGCAGCCTCTTCTTCCTCATCGATGGTCAGTCAAACTGAAATCGGGACTGAGACCCGAGAACATTCCTGTGCAGGTTATTACTCTTCGCCTCACAAAGGAGAACTATTTCTCGTGGTCGCCGGCTATGACTATGGGGATTGCTGGCCGTGGTCGGATGGCCTATATCGACGGGAGCAACCCTGAACCAGCAAGAACAAGTGATGTGTGGCACACTTGGTTCCTTGAGGACAATCAAGTAAAAACGTGGATTGTCAACTCTGTCTCTGCTGAGATTCAACCTCTTATCCTTCGGAAGAAGACTGCACAGGACATGTGGGTGGTCCTTGAGCAAATGTATGGCCAGAAGAAGACGGCCATTCGCACTTATCAAGTAATGAAGACTGTTTATAACCTCCGCCAAGGGAACTCTTCTGTTGCAAAATACTATGGGGCTTTGAAAGCCAAGTGGGAAGAACTTGACTATCACTCTGATATTCCGTGGCACTGTCCCCAAGATCAGGCACTTTACATGCCCATAAATGGGAAAACAAAGTGTTCCTCTTTTTAGCTGGCTTAAATGATGAGTTTGAAGGTGTTCGGAGCCAGATTCTGAATTCTGGAGAGGTGTCCAGTATTGAAGATGTATACTCGGTTGTTGAAGCAGAAGAACAGAGAAGGCTGGTCACCAATGAAAGCAAGAGGGATCTTGGTCTCTCTCATGAGAGATCAGCCCTTGTGAGCCGTGGACCTGGAGGCTTGGCTAGACCCCCTCGCCGATGCACACACTGCAAGAAGACGGGTCACATCGTCGATTACTGTTGGGATCTCTATCCAGACAAGAAAGGAAATAGAGGGAGGTCTTCTAGTGGGAAAACACCTGGGCCTGAGGTGCCCAAATCCAGTGGGGAAAAACTTTCTATTTCGGCTGATCAGCTTCGTGAACTAAAGGCTTATTGGGCAGGATCGATGTCAACAAGATTGAGACCTCAGAGGAAACTACAACTAATCATGCTCTTGCAGTTATTGGCAATAAAGGTAACTCTTCTGTGGGGAAATGGATTGTCGATAGTGGTGCTACTCATCACATGACAGGTAATCCAAAATGTTTCATAAGTATAAGTTGTCCTCGGGAAGGGAACGTGTTTCTCTTGCAGATGGTTCCTCTACCTGTGTGGCAGGCGAAGGCACTCTGTCGTTGTTGGACAAATTTCATGTGCATGGCGCATTACTGTCCCCCAGTTTCCTTTAAATCTCTTGTCAGTCAGTAGACTTACTAAAGAATTGAATTGTGAACTTATTTTCTCTGCCGATCGCTGTGTTTTGCAGGACTGGTGACAGGGAAGAGGATTGGGATTGGTTTAGCTTCTGATGGATATATCGTCTTCCCATACGTGTGGCTACTGCTCTGTTGACAGCGATCCGCAAGACAGATAAGAGAAGAGAGATTGTCTTCAGTCCTTTATGTACTGGGATGAACGTTTTGGGCATTTACCTTTGGGATTTTGTTAAGATGTGTTTATATTCAGTTTTAGGTTTAAGAGGGTACTTTTGTAATAACTTTTCCTTTAGATGTTTCTCTTGTAACTTCTCTCTCTCCTCTAGTCTATATAAAGAGGAGTTAGGGCAGATTCGAGGTTAATCAAAGATTATTCCTTTCTAATCTTATCATGGTATCAGAGCAGCAGCCGTCTCCTCCTCCTTGGCGCGCCGATTGAGCGGCGCCGCCCGCGCCTGACCGCGCCCCATCGCTGCGCTTCCTCCACCCGCTCGTGTCCACCCATCTCCGCCCGTCGCTGACCTCTCACCCGACGCCTCCGCCAGTCACTGTCCTGACCTCTCCGCCCGACGCCTCGCCCGTCGCTGACCTCTCCACCCGACGCCTCCGCCTGTCGCTGACCTCTCCGCCCGACGCCTCCGCCCGTTGCTGTCTTCTCCGCCGACGCCTCGTCAGCTGTTGCAGTCATCTTCGCCGCTGCCCGCCGTGGCTGTCACCTCCGCCCCGCCGCCGTCCGTCGCTGTTGCTTCTCCGCTGGCGCTGAATCGCCGCTGCACGCTGCATCGCCTCTGCTGTCTCCACCACTCTCCTCTGCTTCGCCGCTGCCCTGCACGCTGATTTTCTTCTCAGCGTCTTCGCTGCATCGCCTCTGCTGTCTCCACCACTCTCCTCTGCTCCGCCGCTGCTCTGCACGCTGATTTTCCTCTCAGCGTCTTAGCTGTCGCCTCTGGTAATCTGTCTTCGTTCAGTTCTGTTGTTGCCTCTTCCAGCCGATCAGACTTATGGATTGCTGCCTGTGTTAACTGCTTCATGATCAGCATGTTGTCTTTCGATATGTGATTGTCTTCTTTTTGCCTGCACTTCCTATTCCGTGGCTCGGTTTCCTCCATTGTGTTGAGCGATGTCTGAAATTAGCAGCGGCGCTAATACCTCTTCCTTTGTGTCGTCGGGAGAGATGAAGAGTTCCCCATTTTCCAGCTTTATCACCAAAATGGATGGGGTAATTACGAGATGTGGGCCATGCAAGTAAAAAGAACCTGATCGCTCATGAGAAGGAACATCTTATATTGGAGCCCGAGCCCGTACAGAAGGTAGGAAAATATACTACTTGGTTTAAAGATAATTCGTTGGTTATGGTATGGATTGTTGGTACTCTTACTCAAGACATTGCCAATGAAGTCCTGCATAAGGAAAGTGCAAAGGATATGTGGGATTCCCTTGCAGCCACCTATTCACAAGCAAGGAATGAAACAAGAATTATGCAGCTTCATCATGATATTCATCAGATGCGCCAAGATGGTCGCCCTCTACATACTTATTATTCTAGTCTCAAGTCCATGTTTGAGAGACTAAACAGCTACTTTCCTGCATGTAAGTGTGAACAACAGAAGGCATACAGAGATATGCTTATGGTCGGAGTATTTCTGTCTGGATTAGACTCTGTTTATGAATCAGCAAAGAATCAGATGCTCACTAGTCCCTCGATTCCTCCTATTGATGAAGCTTATAGTAGGCTAAGCAGAATTCCAATCCCTTCATCGACTGTTCTTGATACCACTTCTGCTATGCTTGCTACTCGTGGCAGAGGTGGGTCCCTCTTTGCCAGAGGACGAGGATACCGTGGCCGTGGCAATACCCCTTCGCGCCCAGTATGTCAGTTTTGTCATCGCATTGGTCACACTGTGGATAAGTGTTGGCAGAAACATGGTCGTCCAGCTGTTGCCAATCAGACTGTTTTTACTGATTCTCCAGAGCAGCCTAAGACTCAGCATCCTGTTTCCTCCAGTGAGTTACGTGCAGATGATATTATCTCTCAGTTGAGACACTTGATTGGAGATAGACCTCAACAAGCTCCTGATCCGACCACCTCTACTATCACTACTGCTGCCAGTGCATCTTCATCTGGTATGTATTCTGACACTACAGATTGGCTCATTGATTCGGGTGCATCGACACATCTCTGTGGAGACAAGGCACAGTTTACTTCTTATGTCCCTACTCCACCTGGTCGCTCGGTTATTCTAGCAGATGGCAAATATTCTCCCGTTGTTGGACTTGGAGAGGTCCAACTTACTTCATCATTACCATTGCAACATGTTCTTCATGCACCAGAATTCCCACATAGCCTACTATCTATCAGTCAGATTACCAGAGATTTAAACTGTCGTGCGATATTTGACTCCTCTTCTCTTGTGTTTCAGGATATACTGACGGGCAGGGTGATTGGCAGTGGCCGTGAACAGGGAGGTCTTTACAGGCTAGTGCATCCCTTTCCCTTTGCTGGGTCTACCTCTGCAGGGTCGTCCTCATCCTCGGCTTATACTTGGCATTTACGTTTTGGACATCTACCGTTTCAGAAACTGCTGCATGTTCTTCCTCAGCTGTCTCCTAAGTCTTCTTTTCAATGCGAGTCTTGTCAGTTGGGCAAACACCATCGGTCATCCTTTCCTCCGCGGCCCAGTCGAAGTAGCCATTCTGTGTTTGAGTTACTTCATTTTGATGTTTGGGGTCCGAGTCGTACACCTGCTCTTCAAGGTCATCGATATTATCTTGTTGCTGTCGATGACTATAGTCGTGTTAGTTGGGTTTTTCTTATGAAGCATAAATCTGAAGTGGGTCATGTAATCAAAAATTTTATCAATGAAATTCTGACTCAGTTTGATACTTGTGTCAAAATTGTGCGCTCTGACAATGCTCTTGAGTTCTGTGCTTCCTCTTTGGAACAATTTTTCAGGGATAAGGGTATCATCCACCAAACTTCTTGTGCCTATACCTCCCAACAAAATGGGGTTGCTGAACGGAAACACCGTCATATTCTTGATGTTGCCAGAACCATTATCATACATAGCCATGTTCCCCATTCTTACTGGGGCGATGCTGTTCTCACAGCATGCTATCTTATTAATCGTATGCCGTCATCTGTGTTGGGAGACCTTATTCCTATCTCTGTCCTCTTTCCTGACAGAGACTTGTTTTCTGTTCCACCTCGTGTTTTTGGATGTGTTGCCTTTGTTCAGTTGCTTGGTCCTGGGCGAGATAAGTTGTCTCCTCGGGCCATCAAAACGATCTTTGTTGGTTATTCCCGCACTCAAAAGGGATATCGATGTTATGATCCTTCTACTCGTCGGTATTATGTGAGTGCTGATGTTACATTTTTTGAATCAACCTCTTTCTTCTCCCCAAATGGAACTCAATTAAGGGCGTCTGAATTAAATGATGAAGTCCAATTTCCTCTACCTCTCATGAGTTGTCCAAACCCAGTTGATCCACGTTTTGGGGCTGTCTACCAACGTCGTACTAAGCCTGCTGCGCCTGTTCAATGTGCACCTGTGCCTTCACCCAGCACGCCCAAGGTAATTCCTGACACAAACTCAACTGACAATGTTTTATGTAATGATGACATAGGAGTATGTCACGAGCATGTTCCTGCTCCTAATGAACTTGATATGCCCATTGCTCAAAGGAAAGGCAAACGCAGTTGCACTTTGCATCCTATCTCTGGTCATTTATCCATGGATAGACTCACCCCTATGTACCGACAGTTTGTCAAGGGGCTGTCGGCTATTGCTCTTCCACAGAATCCCATGGATGCTCTCTCTGATCCCAAATGGGCAGCAGCTATGCAAGAAGAGATGGATGCTCTTCAGTCTAGAGGCACCTGGACACTTGTTACTCCTTCAGCTGATGCAGCCATTGTTGGTTGCAGATGGGTCTTTACTATCAAATACAGAGCAGATGGCAGTATTGACAGATATAAGGCTCGTCTGGTTGCAAAAGGCTATACCCAAACTTATGGGGTTGATTATTATGATACCTTCTCTCCTGTGGCACGACATGCTTCTTTACAGATTCTCCTTGCTGTGGCTGTCAGCAAGAATTGGTCTCTCTCACAGCTTGATGTCAAAAATGCCTTTCTCTATGGTGACTTACATGAAGAAGTGTATATGCAGCAACCACCAGGGTTTGTTGCTGAGGGGGGGTGTCAGAAAGTGTGCAGATTGAGAAAGGCGATTTATGGTCTGAAACAGAGTCCTCGAGCTTGGTTTCAGAAATTGTCAGAGAATATTGAGAATGAGGGCTTCAGACGTTCTTCGGCCGACCATTCCCTCTTTGTCAAGAAGACTTCTACAGGTACGGTGATAGTTCTTGTCTATGTTGATGATATCATTGTTACAGGGGATGATGATAAGGGGATTTCCAACATCAAGGATGTCCTTGGACAACACTTTGTCACCAAGGACCTTGGTGAACTACGTTATTTCCTTGGTATTGAGTTTGCCAGAAATCAAAAGGGCCTTATCATGTGCCAGAGGAAATACGTTACTGATGTTTTGCAAGAGACAGGGATGCTGGGGTGTCGGCCTGCATCCACGCCTATGGATATCAATACCCGCTTGTATGATGATGATACTGAAGATGTTGATGCGAGACAGTATAGAGGGATTGTTGGGAAGCTCCTATACATCACTGTTACTCGACCTGACATTGCCTATGCTGTTAGCAGAGTGAGTCAATTTATGGATAAGCCCAAGAAAGTTCATTGGGATGCTGCTATGATGATTATTAGGTATCTAAAGAATTCACCAGGAACGGGACTCTTCTTTCAGAATGGTACCTCACTCACTATATCTGTGTATGTTGATGCCGACTATGCAGGATGCCCCTCGGACAGAAAATCCACTACTGGATTTTGTGTGTTTATTGGATCCAACTTGGTTACATGGAAGAGTAAGAAGCAAACTGTGGTTGCCAGATCAAGTGCAGAATCTGAGTATAGAGCTATGGCTCAGGGTACTGCTGAAGTTATGTGGGTTAGATCCCTGATGTTGGATCTTACTGTCGAAGTGCCTCTTCCTATGCAACTGTTATGTGATAACAAAGCTGCACTGTTTATTGCTAATAATCCGGCTTTTCATGAAAGAACCAAGCATGTTGAAGTAGATTGTCACTATACTAGAGACATGATTCAAAAGGGGTTTGTAAGTACTTCACACATTTCAACTACAGGGCAAACGGCTGATATCTTTACTAAGACTCTTGCAAGGGGACCATTCCAAAGCTGCTGTTCCAAGTTGAGCCTATTTGACATATACGCTCCAACTTGAGGGGGAGTGTTAAGATGTGTTTATATTCAGTTTTAGGTTTAAGAGGGTACTTTTGTAATAACTTTTCCTTTAGATGTTTCTCTTGTAACTTCTCTCTCTCCTCTAGTCTATATAAAGAGGAGTTAGGGCAGATTTCGAGGTTAATCAAAGATTATTCTTTCTAATCTTATCAGATTTTGAAACATTTGTTTCCAGACTTGTGTTCCTCCTTTGATTTGTCTTCCATTTCTTGTAATGTTTGTCAGTTTGCCAAACATGTCAGGGCGTCGTACCCTCTTTCTACTAGTTGTGTTAATGAAGCTTTTTCCCTGATTCACTCTGAAGTATAGGGACCTTCGGGAATTCATACCCGTCAAGGTTTTCAATATTTTATCACTTTCATTGATGATTTCTCTCGTGCTACATTTGTGTACTTGTTAAAAGACCACAGTGAGGTTCCTCGTATCATCGAGACATTCATTCTTCTTGTGCATACCCAATATGGTGCGAATGTTAAAACTTTCCGGTCCGATAATTCCCGTGAATACATGTGTCAGTCTGTTGAGGAGTTTCTTAGACAAAAGGGGATTGTTCATGAGACATCTTGTAGTTACACCCCCCCTCAAAATGGGGTAGCTGAAAGGAAAAATCGTCAACTTCTTAATGTCACCAGGGCTCTTTTGTTTCAGAGAAATCTTCCTAAACACTATTGGGGTGATGCAGTTCTTACTAGTGCCTATCTTATTAACCGCATGCCCAGACGTGTTTTGAATGGTAGGACTCCCCACTCGTTACTTCCTGGCAATCGTCCACCGTTCCTACTTCCTCCTCGTGTTTTTGGTTGTGTATGTTTTATCCATGATCACAGTCCAAATGTCAAGAAACTTGATCCTAGATCTATCAAAGGTGTCATTGTTGGATACTCTCCTACGCAAAAAGGATACAAATGTATTGATCCTATTACTGGTCGAGTTTATGTTACGAGGGATGTTACCTTCTTGGAACATGCCTCTTACTTTGGTGAGAATCCTTTTCAGGGGGGGCAGTTTGTGGGCAGGGAAGAGTATTCTCAGAGACAGGAACTTCAGTTTACAGATTTTTTGGACTACAAGAAAGCAGAATCGCTTACTACTGTTGATGTGCCTGAGAAAGAGGAAAGGTGTGACACTAGCATTGAGAAGGAAGGCCCTCGGTTGTTTGGACAGTTCTACTCTAGACGAGGTACTCGGACAGAGATGATGACTTGTGATGCTAGATCTACTTCAAATCCCAATGCCACTCCTTCTCTGGATGAACCAAGTCCTACCGTGGAGACTGTGGAGACTCATGATGAGGTTGAAAAGAAGAATGAAGATCTTCCCATTGCCCTGAGAAAGGGTGTCAGGTCATGTACTCAACATCCCATTGGTAATTTTGTATCTTATTCCAGACTTGGAAAAGATTACAAGTGTTTTGTTTCTACTCTTTCTTTGGCTGTGATCCCCAGGACTGTTGCTGAAGCTCAAAGTGACTCCAGGTGGGCTGATGCAATGAAAGAAGAAATAGATGCCCTGAGAAGAAATATGACATGGGAAGTGGTGAAGATTCCTGAAGCCGCTCACCTAGTTGGATCCAAATGGGTGTATACCATCAAGTACAAACCAGATGGGAGTGTTGAAAGATATAAAGCTCGACTTGTGGCCAAGGGATTTAGCCAGAAATATGGAATTGATTACTTGAAGACCTTTGCGCTTGTTGCGAAAATGAAGACAGTCAGAGTTGTTATATCCCTAGCTGTGATGAAGGAGTGGAAGATGTACCAACTAGATGTTAGGAATGCCTTCCTCAATGGTGACCTCGAAGAAGAAATATATATGCATATGCCTCTAAGATATGAAGAACCAGAGAAATGTTGTAAGCTGAAAAAGGCCTTATATGGCCTCAAGCAGTCACCCAGAGCATGGTTCGAACGACTGAGACGAGTAATGCAACATCATGGGTACAAACAAGGGAATGGAGACCACACTCTATTCGTGAAGAAAAAGGAGGGAAGAGTCACTCTTTTACTTGTCTATGTGGATGACATGATTGTCACAGGCAATGATGAGGAGGAGATTATCAAGTTAAAAGGGTTACTGGCTACGGAATTTGATCTCAAGGATCTTGGCAAGCTGAGGTATTTTCTTGGTATTGAGATTGCTAGATCGAGTACTGGTCTTGTGCTAAACCAAAGGAAATACACATTAGATCTGTTGGAAGATACTGGTAAGTTGGGGTGTAGGCCTGCTTCTACCCCACTTGACATCGGGCACAAGTTGAGTCTTAGGGATGGAGAGCTGCTCCTTGAAGAAGCTAAGGGAAGATATCAACGTCTGGTTGGGAAGTTGATTTACCTTACCCTCACGAGACCTGATATCACTTTCGCGGTCAATGTATTGAGTCAATTCATGCATGCTCCTACTGATGCACATCTGAAGGCTGTGGACAGAGTATTATGTTACTTGAAGAGAAATCCTGGTAAGGGACTCTTGTATGTAAAACAAGAGACTGTAGAGGTCGAGGGGTATTCAGATGCAGACTGGGCAGGATGTGCTGACACCAGACGATCTACTACAGGGTACTGTGTCTTACCTGAGAGGAAACCTTGCAGTATGGAGGAGCAAGAGACAGGATGTATGTTCTTGATTTAGTGCAGAGGCAGAATATAGAGCCGTTGCGATGGGAGTGTCAGAGTTACTATGGTTGAAAATATTGTTGACTGATATTGGCATAAAGATTGAAGGACGTATGAAGATGTACTATGATAACAAGTCTGCAATCAATCTAGCCAACAACCCTGTTCTACACGACAGAACCAAGCATGTTGAGATTGATCGTCACTTTATTTGTGAAAGAATTGATGCCAAAGAGTTGATCCTTCCTTACATGAAGTTTGAAGACCAAACCGTTGATGTTCTAACGAAGGCTCTATCCTCAACTTCGTTCGAGAGAAATGTATCCAAGTTGGGCATGTTTGATATGTATGCTCAACTTGAGGGGGAGTGTTGACGGATATTGGTGTACGGGTCCAGGTCTAGACCCGATCCAGTATGTCCTAATTAGGGCATACTTATACCATTGTAACCCTAATATTCAATGTGAATGAAATATTAAGAGAGAGAGTGTCTGGCTGCTAGTGGGCACCAGCTCCTCCTCATTCGTGGTTTTTTTCCTCTTGTTGAGGGTTTTTCCACGTTACATCTTGTTCCTCGTTTTCTTTTCTCTGTGTTCGTGTTTCTACAACCTTCAACATCAACTCCAGAGCAGAGAATCAATCTAGGTCATATTCTTCAAAATGGACCAGCTATGCCATCAGAAGGAACAAAGCTTCAAGAGATGAGCAGGATACATTTCAAGGAAACAGAATGCTTGTCCAAATTCGAAGCTTTTCAGAAGCTGCACTTAGTGCCTTTATATAAATGCGCATACATCCACAAAGCATAACCCACATTTCGATGACAACAACAACAAAGCATACATTTATGTATAAGCACTCCACAACACCAACTAAAGCTTAAAAGGAAGTTCTCTCCAAAGAATAATACACGCATCCTCTTACACAATACACCATGCTACATGCTTGATGCAAATGATCTAGAAGAGAAAAAAAGTCATTTTACCCAACCTTTAGCCCCTAAGCTCGACAATTCTCCCTACATAAATAGCACATAAAAAATTGAAAAGAATATCTTCAAAAAATCTTTTTCCCTAACGACAAGCAAGGTCTGACAGCAGAAAAGAGGACCCTTTTGCAGGGAAAACCATGTACAGAGAATGACCAATAAAAGTTTTCTTATGGTATGCCAAACACCCCTTTAAGGTTATTGGCCAACCAACTTTTGTTTCAAGCAAGCAAACCACCAAGGAAAAAAAAATTGTTGATTGCAACAAACTTCTCCTTCACACAAATAAAAAACAATAAAGATGTAAATCATCATTACACTAGCCAGCTGCAGATAAAACCTTATTCAAGAAGAGACTTGCAAAATATAGGCATTGTGCTCCAAAATGACAAGAAAATAAAAAATAACCTTGGGAGGCTTAAAAGGATAGTCAGGTGGAAAATGAATTGTAACTAAAAACACGCCTCCAGCATAAGGGCTATCAGGAGGTCCCATAATTGTCGCTTGCCAATGGAACATATCTTCAGCCACAGGACCTGCAGGCATTTGATAGAACATGTTAATATTTGATAGAACATGTTAATCATCCGTATATTTTACACCACCTCCCAATGATCATAAAAATTCAATTATGCATGTGCCAGAACAAGAATCGAACACATAACCATGTAAGAGTGCAAAACTGCAAATTAAACAAAAGACAGAAAAATTTGCTTTCAGGCAGAGGACAGCCTAAATCCCCTGAATACTACACATACCATCAAATTACTTTTAAAATAAAAAGAGGAAAACAGCAGCAACCAAAAGAATGAAATATGAAGACTATCGTTTCTTTCCAAAGAGTAATAACCAGGAATTGAAGTTTTTTTCTTTCTTGAATCTATAGCTTAGATTTATCCAGAGGAGAACGCAGTTAAAAAGGCTCGTCCATTATGATAGTGATAAGCAGCAGCAATTAGTATTACGAGCCTTCCTACTCCTCATGTATTCTCCTAACCAATCAGACGGGTAACATATGGTCTATGCAATTGATTGAACAGGAGATAAAATGGAGCCTCTGCAGTTACTATTGCAAAGAGTTCAGAACTAGTACATGTATATCAAGAATGTTTCCGCTGACAGACCATGCATCCTGCATAAACTGTTCAAAAATATAAAAAGAGGAAGGTAAAGTACAAAATGGGTGAAAGATCCGTCGAGATTATTCCTTTAACTCTTAAAAGAAACATAAAACCTATCTACATAACACCCATATGGTTATCATAAATGAATCCCCAAAAATAACTACATAACATCAACAAACTCCAGTTACATGCACGCGAAGATAGATATTCTAAGTCTATCAACTACATGTTCAATCTACTCAGCAATTACAACAGGATGAAACGGTACTAATCATTCCACACAGGTTATTCTGACAGTCGCACAGCACAATGCAAAAGAAGAAAGGTTGAACCAAGAAACGAAGAGAAAGCTGATGAAAAACGACCATGGAGGACCTTATCCAGCAGATTCAGGAGAAAGTGCAAGTTTCTTTTGGGGAGTGGGCAAATAAATGGCAGAGTTCAGATTCTTAGGTAAAAGAAAGATACGTCGAAATTTTTGTAACCTCTTTCTCACAAGTTCTTGCGTCTCCTCTCCCTTTCTGAACACGAAAGAATCGTTGGTCTTTTTTAAAGGCGTTAACGATGTTGTGCTCCAAAGTCACAAAGTTCACTTGTTCAGAGTGGCTGTCGAGTGTCGACATTGGAGACTCCCCCTGCAGACGTCGGAGACGGGAAAACTAGAGTGAAAGAACTGGAGACGCAGAAGTGGAAGACCTCACCTTGAGCTGAAGGCAGAGCAGCCGGCTGACCTTGAAGGCTGAAGTGGCCCACGGCCGCGGACGACTTGTCCTCCTGCAGACGTCGGAGACTCCCAGACGGGAGAACAAGAGAAGAGAAGAGAAGGAGAAGTCGGAGAGACCGAGAGGCGAGAGAGGGAGAGTCGGAGTCGGAGAGAGCTCAGAGAGGGAGAAGTGAGAACGAAAACGAAAAGAGGAAAGTAGCCAGGAAACACTAAACTCTTCCCGCTTTCTCATCTGAACCGGTTTTAAAAAAACCGGTTCATTAACTAATCGAGTCGAGTCGAGCTTTAACGAGTTCACTGAAATGAACTCGACTGGATTAATTAAACGAGTCGGCTCGTCAACTCGAGCTCGACTCGTTTAACTAAATAAGCAGCTCGAATGTGCTTACGAGTCGAGCTTAAACGAGTCGAGCTACGAGTCGGCTTGTCAACTCGAGCTCGACTCGTTTAACTAAATAAGCAGCTCGAATGTGCTTACGAGTCGAGCTCGAGTAGCTCGACTCGTTGTGCAGCCCTAGCGCTATCTGAATGGCTGTATTTTGTTTATCAACAGTAAGCATCCAAAAGTTGATTCCAGCCTTCCGAAGCAGATCGATTGTTTCAGGAACACCTTCCTGCAATGACATCCAAAAGAAAACAAGCACAATCTACTTAAGTCAAACCGGAAGGAAAGCTCTCGCAAGAAACAATACCCCCCAGAGAAGGAAAAAGAGAATCACCTTTCTTCTATTGCAGCAACTCCAAGAACCAAGACTGCAACTCCAAGAACCTCAAGACTGTGTTCCAAACGTTGGCAAACTTCAGCACTTCTCCACTAAAGGGAACGATTTGAACGCATTGACAAACTTTACATCTTCATTATGGGGCCGTTTGATGGCCTGAAAATCTGGAATTGAAAATATAGAAATATATTTCTTGGAAAAAAATGAATGGGAAAAATCTTTCAGATTCTCATTTTGATGTGTGTGTGATGACTGAGAAATATATTTCCAGAAGTATATTTCTGTGTTTGATGATAAATAAATATATTTTTAGATTTCTAAAGAACTACAGTAGTAACTATCTTCTAGAAAGAATGCCATCAAAAATCACATATAAAACAGAAAGCAGCATTCTGGCAAATCTCATGTAACAGTTGCACAATGGTAACAATTGGCCAGGATATAGTGTAACTTACAAGTATACACTTGAGAAAAGCTATATCTTAGCCAAACATCACGTACAGAAAAGGTATCAATTATAAATTCAACTCAAAAAACAACTTCCATTACGTCAATGGAGATTCATAAAACCCATACAAGACTCGTTTAACTCAAAACATCTCAAAAAAAAAGCTTTTAATCAGCAATTTTATACCATTTACCATGTTTGCGGATGCAAGTAGCATCTTTTCCAGTTATGAGAGAAGCTTCTCTTTCCGGATGTTTCTGATTCAAATGACCAATGAAGAGACCATCCTCATCATGCCAGTTCACCTACTAATAACAGCCATAGGCTCCATTTCTCATTTTGATTCATCTACCAGGCATAAAACCAACATCACCAAATCAGCTTCCAGTAAGCAGGCTTTCAAATAAATGTAATCATCACCTCAGAGCCAGATTAGTTCGTAGAAAACAAAACCAGCCCCCACAAGCATATAACAGAGAGGAAATTCAGCATCAAGGAACACACTAGATGGGAAACTATCATCATTAATCTAGTGAAAATTTAACCAGAAGAGCTTCAATGCAACAAAGCATGAGAAGGTATACTGGAACACTCCAATGGAGAACCACCCACATAACCATGTCCATATGCAAGGACTCCTTCAACACCATCTCCTTGCAACTTTTGCATGCTTCAAACACACTTCCTGCATGATTTCATTTTCCAGACGTCCATCAAAAACATGAAAGAATTTTTCTCCCTCAAATATCACCCAATATAATGACCTGTTACCTGAGCCATGTGAGCGGCTTCATAAAAAAGAGGCAAGAATTTGGCTGGGTTCCAGAAGATCAGATACGGCAAGGATGGGCTTGCATCCAGCGGCTCTGCAAATCTACATGTAAGAAAATGATTGATCACCACAACAAATAAGATTTTTGGCCATGGCCCATACCATGGAAAGTAACTAAGTGGGCCAAAGTGTCCAATCATTAGCTAATGCAATATCAATGTGGTAGCACATTCAAACAAGATAATTTGTAATGCCATAATTTTTCAGAAAAAGGTAAGCCAAAGGAGTTGGCTAACTAACACGATCCATGTGTACATAACTCAACCATGAAGCAGCAGATTGCTGCTAGACTCAAGTGGGATCACCATCTTTGGCCCTATTTCTCATTTTTATTGACTTCTCATTCTCATTTTTGCCATTATGTTTTACGATCTTCCACAGTTTCTCAATTTTTTTTCATCAGAAGTTTGTCATATACTTTAAGGTCAAGAACATATGGGATCTTGGCCGGGCCGACCTATCAGGCCCTACCTGGGCCGGGAAAATCCTGGCCCAGGCCCGGGCCCAACCGGGACGGCCCGGCGGCGACCCGGCCCGATGCCCACACTTATAAAGGAGTTGGCTAACTAAAACGATCCATGTGTACGTGACTCAACCATGTAGCAACAGATTGCTGCTAGACTCAAGTGGGATCACTATCTTTGGCCCTATTTCTCATTTTTATTAACTTCTTCATTCTCATTTTTGCCATTATGTTTTACGATCTTCCACAGTTTCTCAATTTTTTTCATCAAGAACATATGGGACCTTGCAAAAGCAGACATTGAAATATTTAGAGAGAGAGAAAGACGAATTACCTCCTCTCAACATGAAAAAAAGAAGAAACAAAGAGAATAAGGCCTTTGATGAAATCTTCAGGACACTCATCGTCTAAATGCTTGCCAACAACTGATGGAGCATTTGCAAGATTGATCACCTATCAAGAATATATATAGTTAATAAATAATACAGCACAACTGAAACTTAAATGCAACAACACATGCCAACTAGAAAGAATGCATGCATAATACTCTAGGGAGACCAAAAGCATGGCCAATAGATAAGCCATTGCTAAGTAGCTACATGTTGGTCCATTCATTGGAACATTCAAGCTTGACAACGACCTTGTCTATAGAGCTCCAATTTGGCCCCCAGTGCCTACAAAGAGTTGGATGAACTTCACGTACATCCAATAACTCAGTAAAAGTTTTTTGCTTTTACATACTATGCTTACACATTCTGCGTACTGAAATGACAACGAAATGTCGAGCATTACCCAACTGAGATACGAATATAAGTGAATTACAACATATACAACATTTCAGTATGGTTTCTACTTTCCAAACCTGTAGATCATGCATAGCACACCAAAATCCAATCCAAGTATTTTGTTGTAAACTGGAAGGAGATATAGTTCTATGTTTGACCATTTTGCGTGCAAGTAGTATCTTTGATTTTCTGTGTAACGTTGTAAGCATACTGCAGAAACACTAGTTAACTGTTAACAAGATGAGTAGGCGAGCTGGTTTCAGGTGGTAATTGCTTGAACAGCGTGTGTCATCTTCATGGGTCCAGATCTAATCCTGGTCCTTTCAGAGTGAGACCAATCCCTCTGTGTTTCAATCTCAAACAACCAGTTCTTGGAAAAGCTTCTATCAAATTGAACAGTAAAACCAAGAATCAACTAAATTGATGTATCGACATATATCCATAACAAAACAGTACCTAACTTTGACCCAAAAACCATACAAAAGTCGGTCCCTAACCTCTGCAAAATCACTGGTTGAACTAGCAGTTTTATGCAGTTTGAGGAAACTAAGAGTCCAATAAGTTAGACCAAAAAATGCACATTTACTACCTCAAATAGAAACAAGTCAAAAGGTTCTTCAAGAGTGATGCTACTAGTTTAATTACAGAAGTTGAAAAATAAACAATTCCTAAAGTGTGGTTGCTTGAAAGGGCAACCCTGTGTCAATTTAGATCTTTGACTTGTGCTCCAACTCCTCCACTAAATGCATCCGCCCTTACATTTATCCAGAAGTGCCTGCGGCTGCAATGACGAACTTGAAAAAAAATGAGAACTGTAGAAACACGAACCACAAAGAGAGAGTAGAGAACGAACACACAATAAACCCTAAACCCTAAACCCTAAACCACGGGGAAGCTCTGACCTAGGGGCTCACCGCAACCCTAGGAGAGAGAAAATTATATTTCACTTAATTCAACACTTAAACATAAGTGACAATATAAAGAGGGAGAGAGGAGAAGCCGCCTAGGGTACCGAGCCCGCCTCGGTACCCGCGCCCCATAGAACCGGGTCCAGATATGGACCCGGTTCCCACAACAACATATTCTAACACTCCCCCTCAAGCTTGGCATACATGTCAAACATGCCAAGCTTGCTAACATTCTTTTCGAATGAAGAAGTACAAAGCCCTTTAGTTAGGACGTCTGCAATTTGATCTTCAGACTTCATATATGGCAGAATCAGCTCCTTTGAGTCAGTGCATTCCCGGATAAAATGACGGTCAATCTCCACATGTTTGGTCCTGTCATGTAGAACTGGATTATTGGCAAGATTAATCGCAGACTTGTTGTCACAGTACATCTTCATTTTATCTCCCACTTCCACACCGATATCAGTCAAAAGAATCTTCAGCCACAGCATCTCTGTAACCCCCATCGCAACAGCCCTGTACTCAGCCTCAGCACTAGACCTCGAACATACTTCTTGCCTCTTACTTCTCCAAACAACTAGGTTACCTCCAAGAAAGATACAATACCCTGTAGTGGACCTCCTTGTGTCAGTGCAACCTGCCCAATCTGCATCTGAGTAGCCCTCAATAGTAAGTTTGTCTTGTAGAGTATACAGCAGTCCTTTTCCTGGGTCATTCTTTAGATATCCCAACACTCTTTCTGCACTCTTCCAGTGACAATCCGTGGGAGCATGCATAAATTGACTTAGCACATTTACCGCATACGTGATATCAGGGCGAGTTAGAGTAAGATAGATAAGCTTACAGACTAGCCTCTGATATCGCCCTTTTCCTCCCTCATCCAGAATAGTGCCCATCTTGATACTTATCTTAGTCCCCGACTCCATAGGAGTAAGATAGGGCCTACAACCAAGTTTACCTGTCTCCTTTAGTAAGTCAAGAGTGTACTTCCTTTGATTCATAACCAGCCCTGTCTCTGATCGATTAATCTCTATCCCCAGAAAGTATCTCAGCTTACCCAGATCCTTGAGGTCGAATTCTTTAGCTAATCTCTCCTTCATCTTTCTGTTTTCTTCTTCATCACTGCCAGTGACAATCATATCATCAACATAGACAAGGAGAAGACTCACCAGACCATCTCTCTGCTTTATGAATAGGGTATGATCTCCATTTCCTTGCTTGTACCCAGTAGACTTCATAACGATCCTTAGTCTCTCAAATCAAGCTCTAGGCGACTGCTTCAAGCCATACAAAGCTTTCTTGAGGTGACAACATTTTCCCTCTTGAACATACCCGGGAGGCATGCTCATATAAACTTCTTCCTCCAGATGGCCATTCAAGAACGCATTTTTAACATCAAGCTGGTCCATGGGCCACTTCCTGTGCACAGCAAGAGGAAGAATAACCCTCACGGTCTTCAACTTTGCAACAGGGGCAAAGGTCTCAAGATAGTCGATCCCATACTTCTGGCTGAACCCCTTTGCAACCAGACGAGCTTTATATCGATCTACAGTGCCATCAGGTTTGTACTTCACGTTGTAAACCCACTTAGAGCCAACTAAGTGTGTCCCTTTAGGGATATCAACAACTTCCCATGTTTTGTTCTTAGCTAACGCACCCATCTCCTCCGTCATAGCATGTAACCACTTGGGATCATCCTTAGCATCATCCACCGACCTGGGAATAACAACTTTGGATAAGGTTGTGATAAAACATTTGTAATTTGTACTGAGCTTAGCATAAAAAACAAATCTCTGAATAAGGTGAGAAGTACATGACCTGGTGCCTTTGCGCAAAGCAATGGGGAGCTCTTCATTCGATGGACTTGGGTCATCCAGGGAGATCACAGGATTGGGATTGGTTCTATCCTCATCACCAACATCTTCCACTGTAGCTTTCTCCTTTCTGACATAAACCTGGCCAAACAAGTGATCCCGGGCAACAGTGGGCTGAGCATCCACCGTGACCCCTTCCATATGACTGCCCTTCTCATTACTGACCGTGACCGTGTCAATCACACTAGGACTAACCTTGTAATCCAAAAACTCCATAAACTGAATCAGCTGATTAGAGGAATACTCTTCCCCTTTGTTCCCAAGACATCCCCCTGAAGAGGATTCACCGGAAAATATGACTCATGTTCATGAAATGTGACATCCCTCGAAACATACACTTTGGAAGTAGTGGGATCCACACATTTATACCCTTTCTGAGTGGAAGAGTACCCCAAGAAAACTCCTTTAATAGACTGGGGATCAAGTTTTTTGAGAGTAGGGCTATGATTATGCACAAAACAACTGCACCCAAAGACACGAGGAGTAAGAGGCCACGGATTCTGAGTGGGCCACTGGGTAGAATAAGGAGACTGACCATCCAACACCCTAGTAGGCATACGGTTAATGAGATGTGCACTAGTGAGAAGTGCATCACCCCAATACCGCTTCGGGACATGACGTTGGAACATAATGGCCCGGGTAACATTCAATAGATGACGATTTTTACGTTCAGCTATACCATTTTGAGGTGGGGTATAACTACAAGAGGTTTCATGAACAATACCCTTGCCTTTCAAGAATTCATCAAGGGATTGGGAGACATATTCCCTTGCATTATCCGTACGGAAAGCTTGAACAGTAGTATGGAATTGAGTCTCAACAAAGGCAACAAAGTTTTTCACAACTGCTGGAACCTCACTACGTTCTCGCAACAAGTACACGAACGTACATCTAGAGTAATCATCAATAAGCGTCAAAAAATAGTGACAACCACCACACGTGGGTACTCCAGAAGGACCCCAAACATCGGAATGAACTAAGGCAAACGGATGAGTGGTTTTATTCAATGAAATTGGGTACGACGCCCTGACATGTTTAGCCAATTGACACACTTCACAAGCGAAGGAGTCAATGGAGACAGAAGCAAACAAATGAGGAAACAACTTCTTTATTAACTGGAAGGGGAGATGTCCAAGATGCTCGTGCCATCGCAGAACAGTAGATCTATCGTTCACACCAGACAAGTGACCACTCGTGGCAGAAATCAACGCTGAAGCAACTTGTACCGGCAGCCTGTAGAGCCCATCAGTAACCGAACCAATCCCAATCTTCTTCCCCGTCACCAAGTCCTGCAGGGAACAGTGATCAGCAGAGAAAATCAGATTACAGTTTAATTCTTTAGTAATACTGCTGACAGAGAGTAAGTTCACAGGAATATTTGGAACATGCAGGGCATTGTGGAGACGGTATTTGTTCAACAGGGACAAACTCCCTTTCCCAGCCACAGAGATAGAAGACCCATCTGCCATAGACACGCGTTGCTTGCCAGAGGAAAGTTGATATTCTTGAAAGAGTTTAGAGTCCCCTGTCATGTGGTGAGTGGCTCCACTATCAACAATCCAATCACCAAGAGGAGGGTTACCTTGATCAGTCGAGGCAACGAGGGCTTGGGCTAGCTGAGCCCCTTCAGACGTGGAGGACTCCTCAGGGGTAGTAGATAGGCGGCTGATGTACGCCTGCAGCTCCTTGAGTTGAGCAGGGGACAGCTTGGACTTTGCACCACTAGAAGAATTACTCTGATTGGAATCAGACACAGAAGGGCTACGCTTGCCAAAGGGAGGACGACCTCTGACCAGTCTCTTCTCGGGATGAAGATCCCAACAGAAATCCACCGAATGCCCCAACTTGTTGCAATGAGTGCAATGCCGGGCAGGACGCTGCCCAGTCCCTGAGGCACGGCTGACAAATGCAGAAGGGCCATGACCGGTGTCAAGATGCATCACCTGGCGACGTTGTTCTTCAGACTCAACACGAGCATATACTTCCTCTATCCCCGGAATCTCATCACCATTAAGAATCTGGCTACGAATAGACTCAAATTCATCCCGCAGGCCTCCCAGAAACAGAAACGTACGGTCCATCCATTCCTTTTCCCAGTAGAGGGAATGATCTGAACCGCACTTCCACTCATCAGTCACATGATAATCTAGCTCCTCCCATTTGGTCTTCAGGGCAGCATAGAAGGCAGCAACAGACAAATCACCCTGTGTCAAGGAGTAAATACTGCGTTTAATCTGATAAGTGCGCAGATGTCTCTTCTTGCGACCATACATCTTTGCAAGCACAGTCCACATATCAAAAGAGGTCGGCTTCCGCAGAATGAGAGGCTGGATATCAGAGGACACGGAGCTGATAATCCACACCTTCACTTGGCTGTCCTCCAACGCCCACGTCGCCCATTGAGGATCAGATTTGATGGGCGCAGGTTTGTCGCCAGTGATGTAAGAGAGACGCCCACGGCTAGTAATCCCAATCTCGAGAGCGGCAGACCAAGATAGGTAATTGTCCTTGGTCAGACGGATGGAGGTGACCTGGATCGGCACGTTCTCAGTCTTGGAGGCACTGCCCGCGTCAAGAACGACATCTTTTTGAGTCCCCATCGCTTCTGCCATCACAAACAAGCACACAGCAACAAGAGGCACAGCGGCGGGAATGAGGCAGCGGCGACGGCGGCGGGAATGAGACAGCGGCGACGGAAGGCAGGCGACGGCGCAAAACAGAGGCCACCCACGGTGGCAGAAACCAAGAACGGGCCGAACGGAGGACTGCGGAGGCGCAACAGAGGACGGCGGAACATAGGACGGCAGCGGAACAGAGGACGGCGGCGGCGGAACAGAGGACGGCGGCGGCAGAGCAGGGCGACGTCACAAGGGCAGCAGCGGTGCCGGAACTTCAACGGCGTCAGGCGACGAAAAAACTTGACGATCCTCGGGAAAGAAGCGCTTCTCCAACTTCGCTGGCTCTGATACCATGTAGAAACACGAACCACAAAGAGAGAGTAGAGAACGAACACACAATATACGTGGAAAACCTCAGAAAGAGGTGAAAAACCACGGGGAAGCTCTGACCTAGGGGCTCACCGCAACCCTAGGAGAGAGAAAATTATATTTCACTTAATTCAACACTTAAACATAAGTGACAATATAAAGAGGGAGAGAGGAGAAGCCGCCTAGGGTACCGAGCCCGCCTCGGTACCCATGCCCCATAGAACCAGGTCCAGATATGGACCCGGTTCCCACAACAACATATTCTAACAAGAACAAAGAAAAACAAGGGCATAAACCTAGAGCTTAGACCCACTCACGAGCAAGAACTCTAAGCTCAACTAATAAACACTTTAAAACGATATACATGAAACAGAAAATAACCAAAATCCTTACTTGAAATCTATGTTCTCTAAATTAACTGGACCAAAAGATAAGCAAATTTGAAAGACAGTGAAATAAGCCTACACGACTCTAACTTAAGCTGTCATATCACACCCAAAATCCTAACTCAATTCAGGTAAAAGATAGACCAATTGAAACTTGTTTGGTTTCTGCAAGCAATCCAATTTCTGCACATATATGTAAATTTCTCTAGCAAAAAATCTCTGTTTTCGACATCAACTTTGCAACCACTGGGTCATATCAGATTCCCTACAATAAAATAAACTAAACCCAAGGGATAAGTCTTGGCAAGCAAAACAAATCATTCATCAAATGTTAAAGTCACCCAAACATCCACAGTTTTGGAATAGAATTCTGCAGCAATCACTGCAATTGTAGGAGATTTCTGACGTAGACGGTGTAGTTTCAAGCTCTCAGGCAATGTACATGCATAACACTTGGCTTCCTACCAATTATGACAAGCTAACAAACAAAAAACACAAACAAACAATGACAGCATTTGCCTGTCTTCGTGCGAACTTTTGCAACCAGCAATAGTCAGTTTCTGTTTCAGCCAAAAATTTATGTAAACTCACTCAAATCAAATTGGATGCCACAACTTTGTTGGGAACTCAAATAAAAACTTGATTTTGAAGCACAAGATCAAACTCTCGTGCAACATGAATCGGCTTTTCCAAAACCACTGTACATCCACAAGAACACTGATGAGTTGGGCTTTAAACTTCGACATCAGCTGCATGAATTAGAAGACACTGACAATGTAAATAATAATAATAATAATGAAAAAAAAGTTAAAAGCTAACGACTCTTTCAAACCCATTCCTAAGCAAACCTTAAAAGAGAAATCAACAAAAATACAGTCTAGCCTTCACAATAAAACAAATTGTGATGGGAACATGGAAAGGGGAAGATGGAAAATTCATTACACTCAGCATGAGTGGAATATGTTTGACGGGTTTCATCTATTCTATGAATGGACTAGCGGTTTGCTAATAAAAATGACAACATTTTTCAAAAACAGAGAGGGGCTGGGTGTTCCTCATATGCCCATGAAGTCAGGAAACATTACAAGAGATGTCAAGTGTTTACTTTTAAATAGTTTATAAATCATCAATTTAAATCATAAGTAGAAAGTGCTCGTGTCGTGCAAATGATATGCCTTTCATTTACCCTCAATACCGTACAAGCATCGGGATTCATTTCGCATCAATGTTGTTGAATCTCTAGAAGGGAAACCTTTAAATTTCCAAAAAATGAACATAAAGTAATCATCCTCAACGTCTTAGGAAATAAAAAAGAAGAGCAGATATTGACCCAAGGATCGCACATCAAGATTGTCGCATTTCAATTCCTTCGAGTTCAGCCTTCATGCCATTTATCTCTTGACAGGTACCTTTTTTGTTTTTCTTGGTTTTGCTTCTTTTTCTTCCTTTTTTTCTGCATTTGCCTTTTTGCCTTTTCATTTTTTCTTGCTTTTGATTTTCTTTCTCAGGCCGACCTTCACCTTTAAGGGAATACCTCACCACCCCAAAGGCTACTACGAAGCTCCACCGCATTGGTGGTCACGTGTAGTTTTGTCACATATCAACCCGTTTCACCTTGCAGGTTTTCAACATGCCAAAAGTCCATAAGTCATTATCTTCGCGGCATAGACATAAATCACCTATATGCCTACCCGGTACTCTTGATTATTAACTCTTGATTATTAACCTAGAGGAACAACTACACAAGCCCCGAGCCCATCTCTCAACTCTTATTTTGCTACCTGCCAATATTTTATAAGGCATTATGGCTTTTCTCTTAAGATATTTTCCTGCTAAACCCTTACAGACACTTGATCACTAGAGCCAATACCATCTCCTAGTCTTGACTTTCTCAGCTTCATAGGATTTTTCCAGATTTCCTCTTCTAATGATTGACAACAAAAAAAACTTGAAAGTTTCCTTTTACTTGGGCAGGTAGTAAGAACAAAACGAAGGCATATCATCGCATGATAAGACACTTTTAAAATGTTTCTAGGCACAATAAAAAAATTTCTCTTTCAAAAAAATACTTGACATCAAATGGCATGTCACCTGGAAGTAGGAACTCTCTTCTACCAAAAGAGAAGTTTTTATGAAACCAGACTGATTTGTTGGGTAGAAGAAGAGCTTCATATGCTCTCCTATGGGAAGATCAAATTATCCAATTCAAAAATCGAACTATCAAATTCAAAAATCAAATACAAATCATCTATTCTACTCTATCCCCGCCTATCTAATCACTCCTGCCTTGCACCTTATTCTAAATAAATCAAGAATTCAAGCAAAAAATAAAAAATAAAACAGTTTATAGGTGTTACGAGAGAGAGAGAGAGGCAGCAAAAAGTTGTCTTGCATTACTTGACCCTAATCTCTATTAAGAGATTAGGGTTAGGGAAAATTACAAGAGAAGTCCACTAAAAGTAACAAAACATTTAAAGAGACCTTCCCTAACTTCCTAATATTTCAGAAAACCCCTTTTTTTGTATCTTTAACACTCCCCCTCAAGCTGGAGCATATATGTCAATCATGCTCAGCTTGTTACAACATCTCAGGAAATCGCCTATGGGAAGAGCTTTAGTGAGAATATCTGCTGCCTGATCTTCTGAGGAGACATGAATAGTGCTAACAATTCCTCCTTGAACTAAGTCCCGAATATAGTGGCAATCCACTTCAATGTGTTTAGTCCGCTCATGGAAGACAGGATTGTTAGCGATATATGTAGCTGCCTTGTTGTCACAATACATCTTCATTGGAAGATTCACTGAGACATCCAACTCTACAAGTAGTGATCTAACCCACGACATTTCAGCCACAGTTTGAGCCATAGCCCTATATTCTGACTCAGCACTAGAACGAGCCACAACATTCTGCTTCTTGCTCTTCCAGGAAATAAGATTACCGCCCACAAAGACACAAAACCCGGTAGTAGACTTCCTATCATCTACAGATCCAGCATAATCAGCATCACTATACGCCTCGATGTCAACACATTCTCCTTTCTTGAACCATAGCCCCTTTCCCGGGGCTGATTTCAAGTATCTTACAATCATTAGAGCTGCATCCCAGTGAACTTTTCGGGGTTTTTCCATGAATTGGCTCAACTTATTCACAGCAAAGCTAATGTCGGGACGAGTGACAGTCAAATATAACAGTTTCCCTATCAGAGATCTGTAAGATCTAGAGTCAAACGGCTCTGAGTCATCATCATGTATATGAATGCGAGGATTCATGGGAAGTGTGGTAGGTTTAGCCCCCAATTGTAACGCGCGGCGTTTGGGCGGAGCGGGTCGGGTCAGGGTCCAGACCCGGACCCTAGCCCCACGCGAGAGGAGCCTGACGCTGTCCCTCCTCCCTCGCATTCTCTTCTCCTTCGCTTTCCTCTTACCGTCTCTTCCTTACCCACGACCGGAGCTCAGGGAAGAAGGCGACGGCGACGGCGGCGGCGGCGTTGAGGTGAACCCTGTCGTCCCCTGCCTCTTCCTCTCTTCTCTTTTCTTCTCCTTCCCGTTTTCTTTCCCTTCTCCCTCTCCCACTGTCTCTCGTCTCCCCTCTCCACCGAACGACTCTCCCTCTCCCACTGTCACTCGTCTCACTCTCCACCGTCTCTCTCTTCTCTCCCGTCCTCTCCCCTCACTGCCTTCTTTTCCCCTTTTGACCGAACCCTCTCCCCATTTTCTGCTCGTTTTCTATTTTTCTCCAATCAAGCACTTTCTCTCACTGATTTTCACTATGCTATCACTGTTGGATCCGTTTTCAGCTTGGGGATTTGTCTTCCCCCTCGTAACAGCAATTAGAGAAGGCCTTGGTAGTGGCGGCATTGGAGGATTTTAGCCGTTTGGGGACCACTTGGACGCGTGAGGTGGCTGCCGGGAGGATTACAGCAGTTTAGACCTTCAATCGGGGTGAGCAAGGCGAAATTGAACCTATTTTATGATATATTTCTCTTTGGAACGCTCATAATTATTGGTTGAGCATGCTAGAGCTTTGAATTGATTATTTGGAACACATGTTAGTGATTTCGTTTTTGGGGAAAAGCTTGCGATTATGTTGGGAAGCGAAGATTCATATTTTGGATGATCATTTAAGCATGATAGATTAATTTTCGAAGCATTAGGGGAGACATGGTAGAGTTTGTGAGGTTGTGGGGAAGATTTAGGACCGTTTTAGTGAGCCTGTGGCACGCGTTTTTGTGAACGGGTGCATCTTGGAGTTAAATAGGGATAACGTACATAAGTTGGAAGTATCTTTGGGGTAAACGCCTTGATTTAAGAAAAAGGGAGTTTTGAGAAAGGTGTTAGTGATAGACGGATTGATGGCTTTGAGTTTTGGCATCTATTGGCACGGCTAGGAGTGGGAAGTGACCCTATTGGAGAACTTGTGGGTTGACACTACCCGTCGACACCCTCTTGAGGCGATGACACGTGCCTCAATGATTTTGTTTTGTTTTTGTTTGAATTGTTGAGGTAAGTAGTAGGAATCTTATCTTGTGTTTGTGTCTACAGGTACACCGGGTACAACCCGTCGACCTTGAGCTACCGGATTCGAAGCTCGAGGCATTTTGGAAGATTCTTGTGAACGCGCCCCAGGTATGGCGACATTCCAGGCAAATCCCTGCCTGGGCAAGTGAATGAATGTGTGTTCCTAGGATCATGGGATCCTAGGATTTGTGATATGAATTGATTGAGTGTTCCGTGAATGAATATGTGTATGCATGTACATAACTTGATATATGATATGAATTGTTTTGAAAGGCTTATAGTAATTGTTTTGATAATGTTACGCATTGCATGTGCATGCTAGAATTGATAACTGTTTAGGACAGATGAGGCGGGGTATCGAGTCGAGTGTCTCCTCGACCCCAATTGTGCATTAGAAAGCATTCTATAATGATAACTGCATAGGACAGCTACGAGCCCACCACAGATTGAGACTACTCTCTGTGGTTTGGCTAAGTTTTCAAAGATGTGATTGTTATGATGATGAATGTGAATGTTATGTTTATTGAATACTCATTGCCGCGGGCAATGATGCAAATGTTTGCACAGTGGGTAGTTGTACCCATATTGTTATGACGGCTAGCCAAAACTGTTGTGGTTATGTGTAACCCTCGTGTGGAGGCAATTGGAGGTGTGGGTTCACTCGTGAAGTGAACCAACCTCAGGAGCTAGCCAGTTAAATGTGTTTGTGCAAGTATAAGTATAAGAATGAAAGAATAAGAGATGAGAGGCCAGTGGGATGTGACTATGTATATGGGAGTTGTCCCACTTTCGCCACTGGTCTCGCCTGTTCGGAGCGCAGGCGGTGCAAGGCCCCAGGGTACTGTTGTGTGATGTGCTTGGAGCGTAGGCTCCCGCCTTCCCAACCTGGGTGTCCTAGGGAAGGCTGAGTATCTCTCCTTGGAATTCACACATCCATGGATGAGTGCTCTACCGCTGCAGCGGATAGATGGATCCATACTGTTCTGGGCCACCACGGGGGTTGTCTCTCGGCTGTGGGCCGCCCGCGGTGTGCACGTGCCTGTGTTTGCACCCACAGGAACTGTAAATTCACTGATAGTAATGAAACTGCAATGTATGTGATTGAAATATACAGGATTGTTGTGCATGTGACTGTTGTGCTTATGAATGCAAGTGACATGTTGATGATGCCTTGCATGTGATTGAAATTATGTTATTGTAGCCATTGAGTGGCGTCTGCATGTCGTGTCTTGACACGACATAATGATAGATTGTTCTGATGTTTGTTTGTGTACTGAGCCCGACCTAAGAGGGCTTGGACTTTTCCTGGCTTGTTGCCATACTGCGAAGGCTAAGCCTTCAGTTGTTTCCTTTTTTCAGGTTTTGGTGTACCCGGGGCAGCAGGCTGAGCAGATGGCTACACTCACGTCCTACTGGGGAGGTTTTGGGTTTTGTTTTGTTCTTGTAGTGCCGGCGCGTCGGGTTTTTGGTTTTACTGATGCCTTGTTTTGATGAGGCATCGATGTTGTGATTTTGGGGCATTTTTGTCAAATGTACAATTGAATTGAAATGCTATATAATGGAAAGCTTGCCCCATTGTTTTGAATTGCTTGGCTCATTCGTTTTTGAACTATTGTGTAGTCACACCTCGATGTTGGATGTTAGAAAAAAAAATGTTTGAGTGTCAAAAAGGTCGGGGTGTGACACCAATAGTCCTGTTTCCTGTAGAAGATCAAGAGCATATTTCCTTTGAGACACTACAACTCCTTTATTACTACGAGCCACCTCAATACCAAGAAAATAACGAAGTTGTCCAAGGTCTTTCGTAACAAAGTGTTGCTGTAAAAACTCCTTTGTTTGAGCTATCTCTTGATCATTTTCTCCTGTAAGAACAATATCATCCACGTAGACAATCAATAACACAAGTCCTGCTGAGCCTCGCTTGATAAACAATGAGTGATCAAGTTGGGATCGGCTAAATCCACACTTAGATAACACTTCAGTAAGCTTTTGGAACCATGCACGGGGACTCTGTTTGAGTCCATAAATAGCCTTCTTTAACTTGCATACCTTGGAACACTCCCCTTGTCGCTCAAAACCAGGTGGTTGCTGCATATAAACAATTTCAGAAAGGTCTCCATACAGAAAGGCATTTTTGACATCCAATTGAAAAAGAGGCCACTCTCGTTGGACAGCAAGAGAGATAATCAAGCGAATAGTGCCCAACCGGGCCACAGGCGAAAAGGTCTCAAAGAAGTCAACACCATAAGTCTGAGTATAACCTTTTGCGACAAGACGGGCCTTGAACCTTTCAACTGACCCATCAGAATGATACTTGATGGTGAATACCCATCGTGAGCCAACCACATCACAGCGTGTTGGGGGGTCTACCAAATCCCAAGTCTCCCGAGAAAGAAGAGCATCCATTTCCTCCTGCATAGCTTGTCGCCAACGTGGATCTAACAGGGCGTGATGGTGCGAGGACGGGATAACATGACTAGATAAAGCTTGATCAAACTGTACTAAGTGTGTACTCAGATGAGCAGTAGAGACAGAATTAGATATAGGATGTAAGGTACACTGTCGCTTGCCCTTGCGAATAGCAATAGGGAGATCTGCTGCAGAATAGTCATCACTCAAACCTGAGTCAGTCTTATCAGTAGAGCTTACCTCTTGAGACGATGCTGGTGGACGGTTAAGAGAGGGACCTAGACGACGAGTGTAAACCAACAGAGGCTCAAGAAAACGTTCATGTGACCTAGGTTGAGATGATGGAAATGACTCAAGTGACACTGGTGGAATAGGAAGAGGTATAGGTGCATGCATCTCAGATGAAGAGGGACTTGACGGAGGGAAATAAGGACGAGACTCAAAGAAGGTAACATCCGCACTGATAATGTCTTTCTTGGTCACGGGATCAAAGCATTTGTATCCCTTTTGATTAGCTGAATAGCCAATAAAGATACATTTGATAGCTTGGGCAGCCAGTTTGCTTTTGTTCGGGCCTAGAATATGTGCGAAGCAAGTGCATCCAAAAACTTTGGGAGGTAAATGAAATAATGAACGCCCTGGATATAGAATTTGAATTGGAATACGGTCTTGAATGGAGGAAGAGGGTAATCTATTAATGAGGTAACACGCAGTAAGGATAGCATCACCCCAAAAATAGGCAGGCATGTGAGAATGTAACATGAGGGTACGAGCTACGTTTAGGAGTTGCCGATGTTTGCGTTCGGCTACACCATTCTGTTGGGACGTATGTGGACAAGTATATTGAGGTCGAATTCCATGGTCGGCATAAAACTGAAGTAGAATGGAAGACTTGAATTCAAGAGCATTATCAGTGCGAATATTTTTGACAATGAATCCAAACTGAGTTTTTATTTCCTTGATAAATTTTTGAAGAATACATATGACTTCAGATCTTTCCCTTAACAAGAAAACCCAACTGACTCTAGTAAAATCATCAACTAGAACAAGATAATATCGAAAACATGATCGAAAAGGAACCCGACTAGGACCCCATACATCCACATGAATGAGATCAAAAGGACTCTGACTCGATGGACTCTGACTCGAAGGAAAGCTGCTCCGTGTATGCTTGCCCAACTGGCAGGCCATCACATAAGAAGGACTCTGATGCAGGAATGTCTGGAAACATGCGACGAAGTTTTGGTACGGAAGGATGACCCAATCTGAGATGCCATTGGAAGGGAGAAGGCTTGGAAGGGACTGAAGATGCAGCAACATCAACTGGGATTGACAAAAAATAAAGGCCCTCACGCTCATGGCCGCCACCAATCATCTTCCCAGTTGGTAAGTCCTGAAAAGAACAAGAGTCAGATTCAAAAATGACTTTACATTGTAAGTCGATAGCTAGCTGCTTCACAGATATCAAATTAACAGGAAACTGAAGTGCATATAGCACATGTGTAATAGTGCCTAAATGTGGAAGATAAATATCACCGCTACCCAAAACAGGGGACAACTTGCCATCAGCCAGCTTAACATACTGTGGTGTAGAAAATCTGACAAATGATGAAAAATTTTGTGGTTGATTACAACAATGTCTAGAAGCGCCCGAGTCTATCATCCATGTCATACCTGGATCAGCAGTAGGAGCACCAACAGAGAATGCTGAATCTACAACAACAGCATTGGTAGATGTAGAGGCAGATGTAGAGCCAGACCTCTGAGCAAGAACACGATCATATGCATCCTTACTTAGGTTAAGAGAATATGACATAGATATAGAAGGATCAGTAGAAGACTCAACCATAGATATTGTTGCCTTTGAATGAGTTGCCTGGGATGAAGAAGGACCTCTGCTTGTGGTGATTCTACCTCCACCACGTCCAGAGGAAACATTAGACCTGAGGTGAGGATGTTTGTCCCAACAACGGTCCTCTAGATGACCAATTTTGCCACAATAAGAGCACTGAAATCTGCCACGTCCAGCACCACGGCCTGTACCACGCCCCCTAGTGCCTCCAAAAGAACTAGGGCCCCGTCCTCCTGATATCACAAGTGCAGAGACTGGTATGTCATGCGTAGTCTGAGAAAGAGTGGCTGCAAAGCGACTCAACCTATTATGCGTATCTGCTAAATCTGGAAGTTCACTGCCTGTTAGAATTTGAGACTTTGCCACAGAGTATTCTGAAGATAGGCCAGATAAGAACTTTGCCACCATACCAGTCTCAACGTGTGATGCATAACAATGCTGGCAAGGTGGGCGAAGAGCCTTTAACCGTTCATATGCAGCAGTCAAAGTAGCAAAATATTGAGATAGGTCCTGATCCCCTTGTCGAATGTTGCATAACTCCTCTTCTAGTTGTAGGATCTTGATTACATTAGTGGCATGCGAGTATGTCTTTCTCAAGAAAGACCACATATCCTTGGCCTTGGTATAATATGCAATAGTTGGGGGTATATGAGACTCCACACTATTCATAATCCAAGACATAACAATATAATTATCTTCATCCCACGCAGCATATATTCATTTTTTCTCAATAGGTTCATCCTCCTCAAGAATATATTTCTTCCTATGACCAGCCATCGACATTATGAATACCCTAGACCATATTTCATAATTTGAGCCATTAAGTTTCATCGTGGTTCCATAAGAGAATGAATTCCCAGCCATCTTGTAATTTACTGTTTTCAGCCATAGTAAATAAAGAAGACCAGATTGACGCAAACGTTTAAAGAAGGAGGGCTAGGAAATTACTGTCACTTCAGATCTGATTTAGCCGATGACAAAAACAAGAATGAACTCCCAACGACTGAAGACTGTTGCTCCCAACGACTGAAGACTGCTGCCACTTATAACAGCAGCTAGTTCTCATAAAACTTCCTGTCCACGTGTCAAAGAAATCCACGAAATCAAACAAAGACTTGTACTAAGGATCAGCAACAGTCCTCACGCAGCCTTTCTTTACTGAATTTGTATCCACGATCTATAGAAAAAATCTGATCATATTCAAAAACCTGAATTTATAAGCAGCACATAGACTCCACAAAGCATCCACAACACCTCACGCAGCTTGACTTTACCGAAACTGTATTTACGATCATCACAAACCACAGCGTCACACGTCACGCTGCATCCACAATAGTCTCTTCATACGACCAATATGAGGATCTGATCACGCCTTCCACATAGGCGTGATCAGGTCCTCCTTCTCACGGCACGCCCAACCCCTATTCCCTCACTGTCTCCTTATTGGGTGATAAGAGGGAATAAGGAGTAGCGGTGACAAGGGAGAGAACGAGAGAAAAAAAAAAGGAACGAACTCACTTGGCTGTTCGTCGGAGAAGATGGTGATCGCCGGAGAAGGTCACCGGAAAATGCACTCTGCCGTCGACGCCCACACCCGCTCTGATACCATGTTACGAGAGAGAGAGAGAGGCAGCAAAAAGTTGTCTTGCATTACTTGACCCTAATCTCTATTAAGAGATTAGGGTTAGGGAAAATTACAAGAGAAGTCCACTAAAAGTAACAAAACATTTAAAGAGACCTTCCCTAACTTCCTAATATTTCAGAAAACCCCTTTTTTTGTATCTTTAACAATAGGAACATAAACACGTCCTAAAAACGAAGAAGTGAACCTATATTTACTAAGTTGAACCCTTACCAACTATAAGATATAAAATTTCACTCAAAAAAAAAATGAAAACAACAAAGCAAACCTTTCCACCAATGTCATGTGAGGTTAATGACTAAAGACCCAAAATTCTAAAAAAAATGAAGAACACTAAACAAATCCAACCTAATTGGCCCAACTGGTGGCCATTTTACATATGCCAAAGAAGTTTTAGATACAAAAAAAAAACAAAAATTTTTGAAGGTCGTTTTTATATTTAAAAACGATTTTTAATTTGGTGTAAATTCTATCAGAAACACAAGACAACAGCTACAATTCCTAGTCTACTTCAAAAACGATCGTACAAATAAAAGTTCAATGTTCTCCAAAACCTTAGGCCATCTCCCCTTCGCACAAGGGGCGCCCGGCTTGGTAATTTGGAGCACAAAGCACATCCAGGGCTAATTGCAGACGAATGAACAGAAAAGAACCAAACCTGAGATTTTTTTTTTTTTTAAAAAGAAGAATTAGTGATAGTCCAAGATTAGTTCGCCTTTCTAAAGGGCTCCCCAGGTCCACTGATTCATTGATCTTCCTGTATGCTAACAAAGAGGCATTCCCATGTTCAAGTCATTTCAGTCTTTGACGTGAAGGGATTGCAAAGTGGCATATTGGGGAGAAGCAACGGGTGAAAGAACTTCAGAACTGCTACACCATACAAACAACCCAACCATTCCTATGCAAAAATGAAACAGGATTGACTGTGTTCACTAGATATTAAGTTCAAATCCCAAACTTTCATAGAAGTGTACCAACAATTGTACTTGGAGCATGCAATTCAACTAAAAAAAAAAACAGATTACGTGCCCCGAGGCATGTAAATAAAAAAAAGGAAATTGCAATGGTGAGTAATTATGACTATGGCACGATATTTGAACTTACAAAAAGAAGTGCTGCATCTGTGGTATGGGGAGTTTACTGAAAACCATTTTGATACCTGACTTCACTGAAAACCATTCAGGTTTACAGTCAGTTCTCTCTCTCTCCCTTCCTGCCCTTCCTTTTTCAATTTTAACCAAAAAAATGTTTAAAAGAAAAAACGGATATCCAGATATGTCCCTTAACCGCAGTGCTGCATCTGTGGTATGGGGAGTACAAGGACCATATCCCCATTCACATGTGACTTAGCAGGGAACTGATTAGTTGGCTAGTCGGATTAACTGTTCACTAGCTGGACATCATATTAACAATCGTTCTAAACCTTAGCTCCTTGAGTCCAGCCTGTTCTAGAAACAAGAATTGACAACACTGAATGCTGAACAATTGCTGGCAACATTCTTCCAATAACATTCCACCAGACAAGGACAAGTTCAAAAATAGACCATAATTTTCTCAAGAAACACTGATTCCCTTTGTCATTTTTAAGTCACAGAAAAGTTTGAATGTACATTTCCATATTTGAGAAGAAAACAAAACTGTAAATACATTGAAATGCCACGTATCACTTTCATGTCATATACATCACAGTTATTTCATTTTGGTAGATGAAGAGGACGCTAGTTGGGTAATTCATAATTTTCCAGAAAGCTATCAAAAGCATTAGCAGCAATACTTTTAGAATCAAGTGAAGCAGTCATCAAATGCTTTAGTGCCACGATATTTGAACTTACAAAAAGTAAACCAGGAATATCATGAAATTGGACTGCATAGCTACTACGAAGATTCTAGTCACAAGACAAAACCCACATAACCCATCCATATACTGACAAGTTCATCATCGCCAGTCAAGCTATGATAAACATCGAAGAGAAAATCACACATTCTTGTTTCCAGGCATACTGGTTCCAGCATAACCAGGACCTCGGCCTTGAGGTGGATAAGGTCCAGTAGCATATCCACCAGCTTGGCCACCACGATTTGGATTGTATCCACCACTTGGGTTTCCGCCTTGAGGATACCTGTTCTGTCCTCCTGGAGGTCCCCGAGGCTTATTGTAGTGGTGACTTGGCCCACCAACAACTTGAGGTGGGGCATTGGTTAGGGTCAGGCCTGATTTGCATATGCGGTTGCCCTGGCTGCTGAATTGGCGGCAAACGTTGATGTTGTTGAGGATGCTGTAATTTTTGCCTCTTGGCTGTTTCTTCGCGCTGCCTTTGCTGTTGTCTTTTCTTCTTGCTCTGGAACTCATGAGATGACTCGTATTTGGGTAAACTAAGAGGAAGGCCAGAACAGGCTAACAAAAGGCCGTCAATTGTGACACTTGGCATGAACAAAAGATTTTGTACCTTTTCGGGCCACATGGCAACGGATCACACTAGAAACACTCAGCATCAAGTGCATCTTTTGCAGATATCCTCTGAAAAGAAGAAAATGAAACCATCAGTGGACAAACAAACACAAACAGCAGAGGATGCAAGAAGGAAAAGGGTTGACATATCAACAGCAGACTTCAAGAAGAAAAGATAAAAACTGGAGAAATGCAAGAACATCAAGGAAGAATACAATCTCAACCAGATAAATATCATAGCTAGGAAGGAGTGGTACCAACATATCTAACTCTAGTCTCTAGTTTTGACTTCAAAGCAGCTAAAGAACCTCTTGCAAATAGAAATAACAAGACACATAATGCAGATCGAAACAGAAAATGCACCCAATATTTCAACATGTAGAATAATAGAATTCTACCTGACAAAATTCGAAGAGAAATTTTAGAAATAAAGCGGACCACTGTTCAAGCAAAAAGATTTTCAGTGTGTATACAATCTCAACCAGATAAATATCATAGCTAGGAAGGAGTGGTACCAACATATCTAACTCTAGTCTCTAGTTTTGACTTCAAAGCAGCTGAAGAACCTCTTGCAAATAGAAATAACAAGACACATAATAAGAAACACTGATTCCCTTTGTCATTTTTAAGTCACAGAGAAGTTTGAATGTACATTTCCATATTTGAGAAGAAAACAAAACTGTAAATACATTGAAATGCCACGTATCACTTTCATGTCATATGATAAATTTCAAGAGAACATGGTGTTTGCCTAACTGACAAGACTCACATTGAAAAGAAGACTTATGAGACAGCTGAGGGAGAACATGCAGCAGTTTCTGAAACGGGAGATGTCCAAAACGTAAATGCCAAGTATAAGCCGAGGATGAGGACGACCCCGACGAGGTAGATCCAGCAAAGGGAAAGGAATGCACTAGCCTGTAGAGACCTCCCTGTTCACGGCCACTGCCAATCACCCTGCCCGTCAGTATATCCTGAAACACAAGAGAGGAAGAGTCAAATATAGCACGACAATTTAATTCTTTGGTAATCTGACTGATAGAAAGTAGGCTATGGGGGAATTCTGGTGCATGAAGAACGTGCTGCAGCGGCAATGATGAAGTAAGTTGGACCTCTCCATGTCCAACAACTGGTGAATATTTTCCATCTGCTAAAATAACCGAACGACCCGGTGGAGTAGGGACGTAAGAGGTGAATTGCGCCTTATCCCCACATAGATATGTCGATGCACCAGAATCAATAAGCCAATCTGTAGTGTCAGTAGCAGAGCAGACTGTACAGGCAGAATACATACCAGATGAAGAAGCACTCGCAGCGGTAGGAACAGTAGAAGTGGTCGGACCAGGGGCTTGATGAGCTCTGTCGCCAATCAAGTTCCTCAACTGAGAGAGAATGTCATCTACATGCAGCTCACTGGAGGAGGCAGTGTGCTGAGGCTTAGGCTGCTCGGGAGAATCAGTAGATACAGTCTGATTTGCAAAAGCTGGACGGCCATGTTTCTGCCAACACTTATCCACAATATGACCAATGCGGTGACAAAACTGACATACAGGGTGCGAAGGGGTATTGCCACGGCCACGGCCCCCTCGTCCTCTGGCAAAAAAGGGTCCACCTCTGCCACGAGTAGCAAGCATAGCAGAAGTGGTATCAGGAACAGTCGATGCAGAGATCGGAATTCTGCTTAGCCTACTGTAAGCCTCATCAATAGGAGGAATCGAGGGACTAGTAAGCATTTGGTTCTTTGCTGATTCATAAACAGAGTCTAAACCAGAAAGAAATACCCCTACCATAAGCATATCTCTGTATGCCTTTTGTTGTTCACACTTGCATGCGGGAAAGTAGCTATTCAGTCTCTCAAACATGGACTTGAGACTAGAATAATAAGTGTGAAGAGGTCGGCCATCTTGTCGCATCTGATGAATATCATGATGAAGCTGCATAATGCGCGTTTCATTTCTTGCCTGTGAATACGTGGCAGCAAGGGAATCCCACATATCCTTTGCACTTTCCTTGTGCAAGACTTCATTTGCAATTCCTTGAGAGAGAGTACCAACAATCCATACCATAACCAACGAATTATCTTTGAACCAAGTAGTATATTTTCCAACCTTCTGTACGGGCTCGGGCTCCAATATGAGATATTCCTTGTCATGAGCGATCAAGGTTCTTTTTACTTGCATGGCCCACATCTCGTAGTTACCCCCATCCATTTTGGTGATAATGCTGGAAAATGGGGAACTCTTCATCTCTCCCGACGATACAAAGGAAGAGGTATTAGCTCCACTACTAATTTCAGACATCTTTTAACTCAAAAAAAAAGGAGGAAACCGAGCCACAGAATAAGAAGCGCAGAAATATACAATCACATGTATATAACTACGAAAAGATCATAAAGATGATAGCAACCAATATTCAATCAGACGAGACATGTTGACCTGGACGAGAAGGCGGCTGTGTAAAAGAGAGCAGACTGAACGAGGACGAAAGACATGTTGACCTGGACGAGAAGGCGGATGTGTAAAAGAGAGCAGACTAAAAGAGAGGACGCTGGCAGAACAGGCGAAGCATCAACGGGCGCAGGCGTTCAGTCTGCTGGGCGGAGCAGCGACAGACAGTGGAGCAACGGCAGAGTGCACAGGCGGACGGGCGCAGGAGGGTGCAGGCAGAGTGCGCAGGTTGAGGCAACGCTTGCGGGACAGCGGCGAGCGCAGGCTGAGGCGACGGTGCGGGACGGCTGGCGGGCTGAGGGATAGCGGACAAACGATCGGACTGCGGCGATGGGCAGGACGGCGGCAGGCGGCAATGGGCAGGGCGGCGATGGGCAGGGCTGGGTCGGGCGGCGGCAGCTGACGCCGATCATGCGGCGGCTGGCGCCGCTCAGTCGGCGACAACTCGCTGAAGAGGAGACGGCTCTCGCTCTGATACCATGATAAATTTCAAGAGAACTAATCTTTGATTAACCTCGAAAGAAACCCTAACTCCTCTTTATATAGACTAGAGGAGAGGGAAAAAGTTACAAGAAAGTCATTAAAAGAAACATTATTACACAAGTGCCCTCTCAAGCCTAATACTGAATATAAACACGTCTTAACATCATATACATCACAGTTATTTCAGTTTGGTAGATGAAGAGGACGCTAGTTGGGTAATTCATAATTTTCCAGAAAGCTATCAAAAGCATTAGCAGCAATACTTTTAGAATCAAGTGAAGCAGTCATCAAATGCTTTAGTGCCACGATATTTGAACTTACAAAAAGTAAACCAGGAATATCATGAAATTGGACTGCATAGCTACTACGAAGATTCTAGTCACAAGACAAAACCCACATAACCCATCCATATACTGACAAGTTCATCATCGCCAGTCAAGCTATGATAAACATCGAAGAGAAAATCACACATTCTTGTTTCCAGGCATACTGGTTCCAGCATAACCAGGACCTCGGCCTTGAGGTGGATAAGGTCCAGTAGCATATCCACCAGCTTGGCCACCACGATTTGGATTGTATCCACCACTTGGGTTTCCGCCTTGAGGATACCTGTTCTGTCCTCCTGGAGGTCCCCGAGGCTTATTGTAGTGGTGACTTGGCCCACCAACAACTTGAGGTGGGGCATTGGTTAGGGTCAGGCCTGATTTGCATATGCGGTTGCCCTGGCTGCTGAATTGGCGGCAAACGTTGATGTTGTTGAGGATGCTGTAATTTTTGCCTCTTGGCTGTTTCTTCGCGCTGCCTTTGCTGTTGTCTTTTCTTCTTGCTCTGGAACTCATGAGATGACTCGTATTTGGGTAAACTAAGAGGAAGGCCAGAACAGGCTAACAAAAGGCCGTCAATTGTGACACTTGGCATGAACAAAAGATTTTGTACCTTTTCGGGCCACATGGCAACGGATCACACTAGAAACACTCAGCATCAAGTGCATCTTTTGCAGATATCCTCTGAAAAGAAGAAAATGAAACCATCAGTGGACAAACAAACACAAACAGCAGAGGATGCAAGAAGGAAAAGGGTTGACATATCAACAGCAGACTTCAAGAAGAAAAGATAAAAACTGGAGAAATGCAAGAACATCAAGGAAGAATACAATCTCAACCAGATAAATATCATAGCTAGGAAGGAGTGGTACCAACATATCTAACTCTAGTCTCTAGTTTTGACTTCAAAGCAGCTAAAGAACCTCTTGCAAATAGAAATAACAAGACACATAATGCAGATCGAAACAGAAAATGCACCCAATATTTCAACATGTAGAATAATAGAATTCTACCTGACAAAATTCGAAGAGAAATTTTAGAAATAAAGCGGACCACTGTTCAAGCAAAAAGATTTTCAGTGTGTGCCCTTTTCCTCTCTCTCTCTCTCTCTCTCACTGAAAACCATTCAGGTTTACAGTCAGTTCTCTCTCTCTCCCTTCCTGCCCTTCCTTTTTCAATTTTAACCAAAAAAATGTTTAAAAGAAAAAACGGATATCCAGATATGTCCCTTAACCGCAGTGCTGCATCTGTGGTATGGGGATTACAAGGACCATATCCCCATTCACATGTGACTTAGCAGGGAACTGATTAGTTGGCTAGTCGGATTAACTGTTCACTAGCTGGACATCATAGCAACAATCGTTCTAAACCTTAGCTCCTTGAGTCCAGCCTGTTCTAGAAACAAAAATTGACAACACTGAATGCTGAACAATTGCTGGCAACATTCTTCCAATAACATTCCACCAGACAAGGACAAGTTCAAAAATAGACCATAATTTTCTGAAGAAACACTGATTCCCTTTGTCCTTTTTAAGTCACAGAGAAGTTTGAATGTACATTTCCATATTTGAGAAGAAAACAAAACTGTAAATACATTGAAATGCCACGTATCACTTTCATGTCATATACATCACAGTTATTTCATTTTGGTAGATGAACAGGAAGCTAGTTGGGTAATTCATAATTTTCCAGAAAGCTATCAAAAGCACTAGCAGCAATACTTTTAGAATCAAGTGAAGCAGTCATCAAATGCTTTAGTGCCACAACCTCACCTCTTGACACCCCTGTTCACAAATGCAGACTGAAATAGTAACTCGACAATGATGATGGGCAGAGAACTACATAACTCCCGAAGATTTTTCTTATATTACTCTCATCACCACAAGTGGCTTTCAAAAAAGACGTGGTACCGAACAAAAGAAGCTTGGAGGCCAACAATAGGAATATTTATATGACTGGACAATACAAAGGCCAAGTATCATGTATAATTTTTTGCAGAAAATAAATTAGAACAATAAATATTAACGCAAAAAACCTCAACTTGGAAAAATCTTCTAAAGGTTAGTATTCATGTTTCTTTAGTAACTTAATATAGGAAGTCTTTCCTTTTCAGCACCACAGAGAGAGAGAGAGAGAGAGGGAAGGAGGGAGAGGCTGTTGCAAGACTAACAAAAAAAAAACGTAAAACCTTCATCCCTTTTTGCTGCAAAAGGAAATACTAGTACATGGTTCATTTGATTTTGGAGTTTGTGATGATTCTATCATTAGAATCCACAAATAAGAGATCATGCCCTATCTAGAAATAAAGACATTTACATGCGCAGAGCTACTTAACAAATAAGAAGTAAAAGCCATGTTCTCCAAATTTGGGGAAACTACCGAGATCACTGTCAAAACAAGAAAGAGATTAACTCCCTTGGGAGCCCAAAGTTAGAAACTTAAGAACTTGATAAGTCTATAGTAAAGCTGACACTAAAACTGCTAAGGACACCCAAGGCCAAACTTGCAATGTTATTTGCAGAGTGTCGTTCTTTTTGCAAGGACGTTCAGATCTGGAGCAGGACTCACCACTTAATAATTATAAGAATTCAAGGAGTAGGTTTGCTACTCCCACTTGCCAGAACTCACATCCATACACTAAATCATTTGTCACAAAAGTTCAAACCTCCAAAACTCTGAGAATATAGCAAGATGATACCTGAGATGGGTCAAGAGTTGGCATCCGCTCCAACATCTCCAAAGCATGTCGATCAAAGCTGAAAGCAAAAATAACTGCATCTCAGGTGCACATTACCTCTATATAAACTGGAAACAATAACAATAATAAGGTGGTAAAGCACTGATAAACCACAAAACTACACAAACACAACATAACAAAACCATCTGGCATGATTAGAGATTCTAACCATCGTAGGATCTCTTCTTTACTTCCTTCTTTTGTCTTCATTGATATGGAATAGATAATTTGACTGTTCCTTGCTTCGTATAACCATACATTTGGTTCTTGGTACTGATGCAGTAATTCTTCGAATATAACTTGTATATCTTTTGGTCTCTTTTTGTTGAAGAAGTCCTTTAACTCTGGCACTAATATCTCTTCTTGCTGTTCGCCTTCTCTTTCAATTATCTCTTTGGTGGGTCCAAGTTTGATGGCATATATAGATGGTATAATTTGATCATTTAATATTTTTGCTTGGGCAGAGTATATTCTTAAGAAAATAACTGGAGCTTTTGTTATCTCAAGGTAACGTTTAGCTGCCTTGCATAACTCTGAGATTTCTTCTAATTCTTTTGCATTTTTTGTGTATACTGTATGGAGTAACCCAAAGCTGTGTACCATTTTAACTAAACTTGGATCAGTATCTGGATATGCTATCATTTTGTTTATACCTGGATAAGGGATAGTGGAATATCCTTTTCCTTTCGAAGCATTCTTTTCTCGAGGATTTTTATTCAAGAAATCACATACCTTTTTCAGGTTTCTTAAATAATTGTTTACTATGATGGATTGGCTTTCTGCTTTTTCTTTCTGAATAGTCTCTACATAGGTTTGTGTCTGCGGTGGTATGAATAGACTGGGTTTTGTTATAGCAACATTTTTCTAAAATTTTTGGTTTAGATTGGTATTTTTGAATCTTGGTTTAGATACTACTGGTATTTCTATAGTATTGTTAGAAGTACTTGTTATAGCTGTTATTGGCTTAGGTTCTGTAGGTTCTGGTTTTGTAGTTTGGATTTCTATTTGGTTCTTCCATCTAAGTAGGTCTTTCACTTCTGCTTGTAAAATTGCTACTTGAGTTTGTAGGCTTTCTACTTCCACCCTTAATATCTGCACATAAAATTCTTGTGTTATTGAGAGACTTGGCTTTTATGCCGCAACTCAATTTGTGTGTGTAATTTGTATTAGTTATCACTTTAGGAAAGTGACCATCCATCAACGGATTTGATTCGTCTTTACCAGTAGCCGTTTGCTCTGGACTAGCATATTATTTTCCACATGTAGTGGTTAGTGGTAATATGATTTCCACTGTGTTTATTTGTGCTAAATTGTTTATAATTCGATTAATAATCTCTGTGTTACTCCTTTACATTTCTGGATAGATAATCTGCATAACAGTTATTAGTAGTACTGATAACTTCTATTTCGAAATCAAACATCTTTATATTATTTACTAACCGCCTGATTTCTTTCTTTATAATTGAATTTTCTAACTTTGCATTTAACCAATATTTAACTTGGGTATTATCAGTTCTTACCTTGAACTTGGTAAAAACTACGTATATCTCGTAATGTAATAGTGCATAGTATAGTCCTAGTAATTCTTTTCTGTTAATTTCCCATTTTATTTCATTTTCTTTGAAGCTACCTGAATGGTATCTACAGAGATGTTCTTGTTTGTTTTTTAAATATCTATATTTTAATACTGAACCATAGCTAGAATCTGAGGCATCAGTTTCTATGATCCATTCGAAAGGTTCCTTTTCATTTGGAAATGCTAATTTTGGTAAGGTTTTACAAACTTCTTTTATTTGATTGATACATTGCTTATCTTCTTCGTTCCAGTAATATTCTTTATCTTTTTTCAATTTTTCTTGTAATTTCTTGCAATGTTTTGCTAAATGTGGTATATAGTCCCTTACTTGATTTACTAATCCTAGAAAGGATTGTAACTTTTTCTTAGTATCCAATTCTTCTTCTGTTTGAGCTATCTTTTGTATTATATGGGTTTGCATTTTGATTCCGGCTTTATCTATTTCTATTCCTAAAAAGTCAATTTGTTTTTTACAAATAACTGCTTTAGATTTACTTATAGCTATTCCTGCTTTGTAAGCAAAGTCTATAAATTCATTTAATAATTCAAAATGATCTTCTTTTGTATGACTGAAGAGTAATATATCGTCAATATAAATTATGCAATTTCTGCGTCCTTTAAATTGTTGATCCATGAAATTTTGGATTCTTCTTGGTGCATTTTTGTATCCGAATGGTAGTACATTCCATTCGTAAAACCCATTGGGTACTGTAAATGCTGTTAGTTTTTTACTTTCGTCTTCTAATTTGATATGGTAGAAACCACTTTTACAATCGAATTTGCTAAAATATTGATATCCTGAAATTTGTTTTAGTTTTAGTATTTTGTTTGGAATTGGATAATTATAAGTTTTGACTTTGGCATTGAGATTTCTATAGTCTATTACCATCCTTGTTTTGCCTCTTTTTTGTTCACTATGTTTATTTACAATAAACGCTGGACTACTATGTTTAGAATTTGATTTTTGTATGTATCCTCCTTTTAGTAATTCGTTTATATGTAAGTCGAATTCTTTGAGATCGTCTGGTATATATTTCAGCGGAGCTTGTGTGATTATACTATCTTCATTTATTAATTCGATCTTTACTGTTGTTTTATGTCTTTCCCAATGTTCTAGTGGGTTTTCTGAATATAATTTTCCTAGTCTTTGTTCTATACTTTCTAATTCGTTTATTTCATATATGTTTATTGTAACTGTGTTTATTTTTACTCTTGTTAATTTTTGTGTTATTTTACTGTCTCCTTTAATCCATTCTTCTTGTTTTCTTTCATTATTTTTGACTATCAATGCATTTATTTTTTCTCCACAAGGGGTTGTTAATATTAAATATTTATCTGTTATGTTTATTGGTAGGTATCCATTTAAAAATGGTCTTCCTAGTATGATGTCTTTACTTTGTAATTCGAATGCATATATTCTATTAACCTTTATTATTTTCTTCCATATTTGTATGTTTACTTGTTCTGCTTTATAATTGATTGTGGTTTTTGCTCCATTAAATCCTTTTACTTCTAAGGGGTTATCTAATTTTTCCCATAAATTTTCTGGTAAGCAGTTTTTTTTACATAGGTTTATTTGAGCTCCTGTATCTATATAGGCAGTGTAATATCTATTATTATACCCTCTTGGTATGATCTTTATTAGTATATAAATAAATTTTTCTTTTGTAATGTTCATTCTTCTTCACTTGTACTACTATATGAAAATTTTCCAAAAGCTTGATAGCTTATGTGTTCTGTTCTTTTATCTTTTTCATTCCAATAGTTCATAAATTTCCATTCTGCTACAGCTCTAGCTCTTAAATATGTGAAGAATTATCTTCTATAATCTTTAAATTTTTTCTTTACTACTCTTTTGCTTAGTTTTCCTATAAATCGAAGAACATATATGTATATTCTAAATAGTTTTCCTAATCTGTTTCTTATAAAATTTCTTGTTTGGTTGTTATAGGCTCTTACACTTGTAGTTTGAAACATTTTGATTTATCATATGATATGTTTGACATTGTTTTGTTTGAATCAGTATTTCTCATTTCTCTTAGTCATTTTTCATGTCTATGAATTGTTTTACTATGATCATTTTCTCATCCTTCCATCCTGTTGATTATATTTCTCCATTCTATATCATCGTAGTAATCATATTCTTCATCTTGGTATGAATAATTTGTTTGGTCGCTGTCATATTCTTCTATGTATGCTAGTTCTAATGCCAACCTTTTTTCTTCTATCTCATTTCTTATTTTATTGATGAATTTATGAATCATTATATATGTTTTAAAGATTTTTATAAGTTTTTCTTTTCTTTGTTGTTTTTCTTCTAGTGCCTTGTTCATAGCATTTCTCATATCTTGTTCAAAATTCTTTTCGCTTATTTGTCTAATCATTTAAATCTCTGGGTACTATGATATGTTTACCTAGATGTTCTATTTCTAATGTATTTCTTTCTATTTTGAAATTGTCATATTTGTTTAGCCACTTATTTCCTAATATTATTCCTGTTAGTGTATCATTTCTATGTGCTTGTACTTCGAAATCTATTTCAAAAATGTAATCTGCTATTTTTATTTCTTTACTAACTTTTCCCATACTCTTGATAATATTTCCTTGGATGTCTTTATATTTGTGTTCACTAGGAAATACAATATCGTTATTTATCATATCTGGTGTAATATAATTGTCTTCTGATCCTGTGTCTATTAGAATTTTCTTGAGCATATTGTCTACATTTCCTTTTATATGAAATTGTCGTTGGTAGCTAGTTTCTCCTCTTGTACTAACACTTAGTCTTTGTTTAATAATTTGTAATTCGTTTTGTCCATCCTCTAAATAATATGGTTCATCATTATTGATCACTGTTATTAATTCTTTAAATGGATTATCAATTTGTATGTCATTTGTTTTTCTTTTAGCAGATATCTTGTGTTTATTTGTTACTATGTACATATTTTTCCCTTTAATAGTCATTACTTTGCATCCTTTTTCAAGTTTAATTCCTGATAGTTAGGCTTCTATCTATATGTTTATCTGTTAGGCTTATCGTATAATTCGGTTTTACTATAAATTTAAGTTTTTGATATATTAGATTACCTCTGACTTTTGCTATTATTGCTTTTTCAGCTGGATATATGATTCGATCATCTGATAGGTATAATTCTAAAGGTGTGTTTATTCCTTCTTTAAAACATGCTTTTACTAGTATTTCTATTCCTCCAAAATACACATATTTCATGGGATTTTTTACTTTTAGTTGTGTTAGTTCTTCTTGGATACCTTGTCTACTAATTAGTGGTACTCTGGTTGTTCCTTCTGTTATTCCTGCATGTTCTATATCGATTACATGTTCTCGTTGGTTGATAATGTAGTATTCTTCTATATTTTTCTTAAGTAGGGATTTTATTACTGGTATTTTTCTTACTAACGGAAAATCGAATATTTTTTCTGTACTAATATCTAGTTCTTGTTTTTCTATTTGTTTGAAGATTTTTTCATCGAATATTATTCTCTGGATTGTATAATCTTCCGTTAACTCTTCTTGGTATTTTATATCTTGCGGTTTTTCTATTTGTTCACTCATCTGATTCGCTATCTGTTTCATAGATTGTTTCATGTTCAGAAATATCTGTATCACTTAGTTTTTCGATATTTATATAGTCATCGTCTATAATATTTATTAACTTTTCTTTTATTTTTTATCTACATTCTTTTGCTATATGGCCAATTTTTCCACAATTATAACATTTGCAACTTGAAGTTTTTCTGGGATATTTATTCTTATTTTTTACATAATATCTTCGTTTTGGATATTTTTGTTTATATTTCTTATATTTTTTGTAATAGTGTTTTAATTTTCTATATTTCTTGTATCCTTTTGGTTTATAAAATGTTTTGCATCCTAATTGGGGTGCCAACTGTTCTTCACAGCATTTATATGGTGATTGTATGATTAATTTTAATTTTTTCGATTTTATATGTTCTTCACACATTGTTTTAAACCATGTTCTTAGAAATTCTATTCTTGATCCTAGTGTATCTTCTTTCGGTTTATTGTCGTGGAACGTTTTAATTACTTGTCCATATATTATTGGTGGTAATTTTGAAAAGAATAGGTCTAAGTATCGTGGTTTTTCTTCTGTTATACTTGATTGGTAAAAATATTTACAGCTGTATATATTCTTCTAAGTAACACGTCACATATAGTTAAATTTAAAATATTTTGTCTTGCTGTTATTTTCATCTGGTCATCATATATTTTTTCTATGTTTGAATGTGAAAATTCGGCTTTTATTGATGCTAAATATTTCTTTAGTATATCTAAAGGATTAGTAGTCATGGTTCCTTGACTATCTGTTTCGGCTCTTAAGGATTCTTTTGAAGTAGTTGGTAGTTGATCAAACCATAGATAGATATTTCCTACAAATGAATTTTCAATGTAGGCTGGTACGTTTTTTAGTTCTATTTTACTTTCTGTAATATGTTTGCTCATTTCAGCTTTCCATATTTGTAATAGTATTAATATATTGTCTGTTTTATCTAAGTTTAGTATACCTTGTTTCCATTCTTTTCTTCTATTTTGTCTGATGTATATTCTTCTTTTATCTTAATACCTTCTTTTGGTGTTGTATTCATGTTAACTTCTTCAATTTGTTCTTTTTCCATTAATTCGGTATAAGTTATGCTAGGTTCATAATTGTCTGTATCCATTTCATTTTCCGTTTCTTCTTGTATGTTGTTTATTTCTAGCATATTTATTTCTTTATCCTCATTTATTTTGTCTAATTTTTTATTTATTTGCTCAAATTTCTGGTCTATTTTTTCTATCAATTTTTCTAACAGATCTATCATTCCATCCATTTTTGCTTCCAATCGCTCTGTATTATTTTGTTCTAGTCCCTCTTCTTGTTTATTTCTGTACCACTTATTTTTAAGTTTAGGCCTATTTTCTTCATTAAGTCTTTTGATTCTATCTAATACTGTTTCTGTATTCATTTCTTCTTCATCAAGTATCAAATACATATCATCCTGTTTTATTTCTAAAAATTTCCTTGCTAAGTTTGTTTCAATTATTCGGCATCTCTGTCCAAACACAAAGGTTTTCTTTGAATCTATTTCGTGTTCTATATTATTCATATGAATGATTCTGTTATAACTCTTCCTGTAATTAAATCCTGGTTATATATTGCTGTTATATATTTTATTTCTCGTTTAACTATTTGGTCCGAAATATAGAGTTTTTCTGGCTCTCTTTCTATAGTTTGTATTTCTGGTTCATATTTTTCAAAAGATCATTCAGTTGTTTACTTATTCTTTTTTGATTTTCTAATATTAGTTCTATATCTTGTAGAATTTTTCCCAATTCAGTTTTTTCCATATCGAGTGAGAAGTTTTCCTGTTCGAGTAGTGTGAGTATTTTCATTAACAAGTATGTGCTATTGTGTCCTATGATCTATCCGTTGTTGCTGAAAACTAAATAACCATTGTCCTCTATATGATAAGGCCTTTGATGAAATCTTCAGGACACTCATCGTCTAAATGCTTGCCAACAACAGATGGAGCATTTGCAAGATTGATCACCTATCAAGAATATATATAGTTAATAAATAAAACAGCACAACTGAAACTTAAATGCAACAACACATGCCAAATAGAAAGAATGCATGCATAATACTCTAGGGAGACCAAAAGCATGGCCAATAGACAAGCCATTGCTAAGTAGCTACATGTTGGTCCATTCATTGGAACATTCAAGCTTGACAACGACCTTGTCTATAGAGCTCCAATTTGGCCCCCAGTGCCTACAAAGAGTTGGATGAACTTCACGTACATCCAATAACTCAGTAAAAGTTTTTTGCTTTTACATACTATGCTTACACATTCTGCGTACTGAAATGACAACAAAATGTCGAGCATTACCCAACTGAGATACGAATATAAGTGAATTACAACATATACAACATTTCAGTATGGTTTCTACTTTCCAAACCTGTAGATCATGCATAGCACACCAAAATCCAATCCAAGTATTTTGTTGTAAACTGGAAGCAGATATAGTTCTATGTTTGACCACTTTTCGTGCAAGTAGTATCTTTGATTTTCTGTGTAATGTTGTAAGCATACTGCATAAACACTAGTCAACTGTTAACAACATTTCATCTCTTTTTCCTGCAAAAGGAAATACTAGTGCATGGTTCATTTGATTTTGGAGTTTGTGATGATTCTATCATTAGAATCCACAAATAAGAGATCATGCCCTATCTAGAAATAAAGACAATTACATGCACAGAGCTACTTAACAAATAAGAAGTAAAAGCCTTGTTCTCCAAACTTGCAGAAACTACAGAGATCACTGTCAAAACAAGAAAGAGATTAACTCCCTTGGGAGCCCAAAGTTAGAAACTTAAGAACTTGATAAGTCTATAGTAAAGCTGACACTAAAACATGTCGATCAAAGCTGAAAGCAAAAATAACTGCATCTCAGGTGCACATTACCTCTATATAAACTGTAAACAATAACAATAATAAGGTGGTAAAGCACTGAGTGATGCTACCTCAAATAGAAACAAGTCAAAAGGTTCTTCAAGAGTGATGCTACTAGTTTAATTACAGAAGTTGAAAAATAAACAATTCCTAAAGTGTGGTTGCTTGAAAGGGCAACCCTGTGTCAATTTAGACCTTTGACTTGTGCTCCAACTCCTCCGCTGAATGCATCCGCCCTTACATTTATCCAGAAGTGCCTGCGGCTGCAATGGCGAACTTGAAAAAAAATGAGAACAAAGAAAAACAAGGGCATAAGCCTAGAGCTTAGACCCACTCATGAGCAAGAACTCTAAGCTCAACTAATAAACACTTTAAAACGATATACATGAAACAGAAAATAACCAAAATCCTTACTTGAAATCTATGTTCTCTAAATTAACTGGACCTAAATATAAGCAAATTTGAAAGACCGTGAAATAAGCCTACACGCCTCTGACTTAAGCTGTCATATCACACCCAAAATCTATTCAGGTAAAAGATAGACCAATTGAAACTTGTTTGGTTTCTACAAGAAATCTAATTTCTGCACATCTTTGTAAATTTCTCTAGCAAAAATTCTGTGTTTTCGACATCAACTTTGCAACCACTGGGTCAAATCAGATTCCCTACAATAAAATAAACTAAACCCAAGGGATAAGTCTTGGCAAGCAAAACAAATCATTCATCAAATGTTAAAGTCACCCAAACATCCACAGTTTTGAAATAGAATTCTGCAGCAATCTCTGCAATTGTAGGAGATTTCCAACGTAGAGGGTGTGGTTTCAAGCTCTCAGGCAATGTACATGCATAACACTTGGCTTCCTACCAATTATGACAAGCTAACAAACAAAAAACACAAACAAACAATGACAGCATTTGCCTGTCTTCGTGCAAACTTTTGCAACCAGCAATAGTCAGTTTCTGTTTCAGCCAAAAATTTATGTAAACTCACTCAAATCAAATTGGATGCCACAACTTTGTTGGGAACTCAAATAAAAACTTGATTTTGAAGCACAAGATCAAACTCTCGTGCAACATGAATCGGCTTTTCCAAAACCACTGTACATCCACAAGAACACTGATGAGTTGGGCTTTAAACTTAGACATCAGCTGCATGAATCAGAAGACACTGACAATGTAAATAATAATAATAATAATAATAATAATGATGAAAAAGTTAAAAGCTAACGACTCTTTCAAACCCTTTCCTAAGCAAACCTTAAAAGAGAAATCAACAAAAATACCGTTTAGCCTTCACAATAAAACAAGGAAAGGGGAAGATGGAAAATTCATTACACTCAGCATGAGTGGAATATGTTTGAGGGGTTTCATCCATTTTTCAAAAAGGACAACATTTTTCAAAAACAGAGAGGGGCTGGGAGTTCCTCATATGCCCATGAAGTCAGGAAACATTACAAGAGATGTCAAGTGTTTACTTTTAAATAGTTTATAGATCATCAATTTAAATCATAAGTAGAAAGTGCTCGTGTCGTGCAAATGATATGCCTTTCATTTACCCTCAATACCGTACAAGCATCGGGATTCATTTCGCATCAATGTTGTTGAATCTCTAGAAGGGAAGCCTTTAAATTTCCAAAAAATGAACATAAAGTAATCATCCTCAACGTCTCAGGAAATCAAAAAGAAGAGCAGATATTGACCCAAGGATCCAAGGATCGCACATCCATGAAAGATTGTCGCATTTCAATTCCTTCGAGTTCAGCCTTCATGCCACTTATCTTTTGACAGGTACCTTTTTTGTTTTTCTTGGTTTTGCTTCTTTTTCTTCCTTTTTTTCTGCATTTGCCTTTTTGCCTTTTCATTTTTTCTTGCTTTTGATTTTCTTTTTCAGGCCGACCTTCACCTTTGAGGGAATACCTCAATACCCCAAAGGCTACTACGAAGCTCCACCGCATTGGTGGTCAGGTGTAGTTTTGTCACATATCAACCCGTTTCACCTTGCGGGTTTTCAACATGCCAAAAATTCATAAGTCATTATCTTCGCGGCATAGACATAAATCACCTATATGCCTACCCGGTACTCTTGATTATTAACCCAGAGGAACAACTACACAAGCCCCGAGCCCATCTCTCAACTCTTATTTTGTTACCTGCCAATATTTTATAAGGCATTATGGCTTTTCTCTTAAGATATTTTCCTGCTAAACCCTTACAGACACTTGATCACTAGAGCCAATACCATCTCCTAGTCTTGACTTTCTCAGCTTCATATGATTTTTCCAGATTTCCTCTTCTAATGATTGACAACAAAAAAAACTTGAAAGTCTCCTTTTACTTGGGGCAGGTAGTAAGAACAAAACGAAGGCATATCATCGCATGATAAGACACTTTTAAAATGTTTCTAGGCACAATAAAAAATTTTCTCTTTCAAAAAAATACTTGACATCAAATGGCATATCAACCGAGAGTAAGAACTCCCTTCTACAGTTTATAGGAACATAAACACGTCCTAAAAACGAAGAAGTGAACCTATATTTTCTAAGTTGAACCCTTACCAACTATAAGATATAAAATTTCACTCAAAAAAAAAATGAAAACAACAAAACAAACCTTTCCACCAATGTCGTGTGAGGTTAATGACTAAAGATCCAAAATTCTAAAAAAAATGAAGAACACTAAATAATGTTGCAAATCCAATCTAATTGGTCCAACTGAAAACTGGTGGCCATTTTACATATGCCAAAGAAGTTTTAGATACAAAAAAAAAAAAAAAAAAAAATTTGAAGGTCTTTTTTATATTCAAAAAGGATTTTTAATTTGGTAAAAATTCTATCAGAAACACAGGACAACAGCTACAATTCCTAGTCTACTTCAAAAACGATCGTACAAATAAAAGTTCAATGTTCTCCAAAACCTTAGGCCATCTCCCCTTCGCACAAGGGGCGCCCGGCTTGGTAATTTGGAGCAGAAAGCACATCCAGGGCCAATTGCAGACGAATGAACAAAAAAGCACCAAACCTGAGATTTTTTTTCTTTTTTTTTTTAAAAAAAAAAGAAGAATTAGTGATAGTCCAAGATTAGTTCGCCCTTCTAAAGGGCTCCCCAGGTCCACTGATTCACTGATCTTCCTGTATGCTAACAAAGAGGCATTCCCATGTTCAAGTCATTTCAGCATTTGACGTGAAGGGATTGCAAAGTGGCATATTGGGGAGAAGCAGCTAGTGAAAGAACTTCAGAACCGCTACACCATACAAACAACCCAACCATTCCTATGCAAAAATGAAACAGGATTGATTCTGTTCACTAGATATTAAGTTCAAATCCCAAACTTTCATAGAAGTGTACCAACAATTGTACTTGGAGCATGCAATTCAACTTCAAAAAAAAAAACAGATTACGTGCCCCGAGGCATGTAAATACAATAAAAGAAACTGTAATGGTGAGTAATTATGACTATGGCACGATATTTGAACTTACAAAAAGTAAACCAGGAATATCATGAAATTGGACTGCATAGCTAATACGAAGATTCTAGTCACAAGACAAAACCCACATAACCCATCCATATACTGACAAGTTCATCATCGCCAGTCAAGCTATGATAAACATCGAAGAGAAAAACACACATTCTTGTTTCCCTATTTCTGTCTGCAGGAAAAAGGAGCAGCGTAGTAATGAAATACCTAACCATCTCCTCTTTCTCCATATAAAACTGAAAACAAGTGCGTGAATTAAATCCAGGTCAAGGGATATTCTTAAATATCCAACACCGGTTTGTAGGAATACCTCTGGTGCATTAAACCAATTCTCATCGATCCACTTGAGGTGAAAGCGGAAGTCCCTGGTAGAGCCCCTCTCTTCAGAATGTAGGATCACCAATCAAGTGCATATATTGAACAGATCATGCTTCAGTTTGCTTCCAGACTACTGTGGCCAACCATATTGTGGATTCTGATTACCATCCATCATGTTGGGCGCCCGACCAATACCTGAATTGCCATATGGACCTGACTGGGGATAATTTGGAGCCCCGACGCCATAGGCACCAGCTCCAGCTCTAGGACGGCCACCACCAGGCATACTGGTTCCAGCATAACCAGGACCTCGGCCTTGAGGTGGATAAGGTCCAGTAGCATATCCACCAGCTTGGCCACCACGATTTGGATTGTATCCACCACTTGGGTTTCTGCCTTGAGGATACCTGTTTCGTTGTTCCGTCCTCCTGGAGGTCCCCGAGGCTTATTGTAGTGGTGACTTGGCCCAGCAACAACTTGAGGTGGGGCATTGGTAAGGGTCAGGCCTGATTTGCATATGCGGTTGCCCTGGCTGCTGAATTGGCAGCAAACATTGATGTTGTTGAGGATGCTGTAATTTTTGCCTCTTGGCTGTTTCTTCGTGCTGCCTTTGCTGTTGTCTTTTCTTCTTGCTCTGGAACTCATGAGATGACTCGTATTTGGGTAAACTAAGAGGAAGGCCAGAATCGGCTAACAAAAGGCCGTCAATTGTGACACTTGGCATGAACAAAAGATTTTGTACCTTTTCGGGCCACATGGCAACGGATCACACTAGAAACACTCAGCATCAAGTGCATCTTTGCAGATATCCTCTGAAAAGAAGAAAATGAAACCATCAGTGGACAAACAAACACAAACAGCAGAGGATGCAGGAAGGTAAAAGGGTTGACATATCAACAGCAGACTTCAAGAAGAAAAGATAAAAAATGGAGAAATGCAAGAACATCAAGGAAGAATACAATCTCAACCAGATAAATATCATAGCTAGGAAGGAGTGGTACCAACATATCTAACTCTAGTCTCTAGTTTTGACTTCAAAGCAGCTGAAGAACCTCTTGCAAATAGAAATAACAAGACACATAATGCAGATCGAAACAGAAAATGCACCCAGTATTTCAACATGTAGAATAATAGAATTCTACCTGACAAAATTCAAAGAGAAATTTTAGAAATAAAGCGGACCACTGTTCAAGCAAAAAGATTTTCAGTGTGTGCCCTTTTCCTCTCTCTCTCTCTCTCTCTCACTGAAAACCATTCAGGTTTACAGTCAGTTCTCTCTCTCTCCCTTCCTGCCCTTCCTTTTTCAATTTTAACCAAAAAAATGTTTAAAAGAAAAAACGGATATCCAGATATGTCCCTTAACCGCAGTGCTGCATCTGTGGTATGGGGAGTACAAGGACCATATCCCCATTCACATGTGACTTAGCAGGGAACTGATTAGTTGGCTAGTCGGATTAACTGTTCACTAGCTGGACATCATAGCAACAATCGTTCTAAACCTTAGCTCCTTGAGTCCAGCCTGTTCTAGAAACAAAAATTGACAACACTGAATGCTGAACAATTGCTGGCAACATTCTTCCAATAACATTCCACCAGACAAGGACAAGTTCAAAAATAGACCATAATTTTCTGAAGAAACACTGATTCCCTTTGTCCTTTTTAAGTCACAGAGAAGTTTGAATGTACATTTCCATATTTGAGAAGAAAACAAAACTGTAAATACATTGAAATGCCACGTATCACTTTCATGTCATATACATCACAGTTATTTCATTTTGGTAGATGAACAGGAAGCTAGTTGGGTAATTCATAATTTTCCAGAAAGCTATCAAAAGCACTAGCAGCAATACTTTTAGAATCAAGTGAAGCAGTCATCAAATGCTTTAGTGCCACAACCTCACCTCTTGACACCCCTGTTCACAAATGCAGACTGAAATAGTAACTCGACAATGATGATGGGCAGAGAACTACATAACTCCCGAAGATTTTTCTTATATTACTCTCATCACCACAAGTGGCTTTCAAAAAAGACGTGGTACCGAACAAAAGAAGCTTGGAGGCCAACAATAGGAATATTTATATGACTGGACAATACAAAGGCCAAGTATCATGTACGATTTTTTGCAGACAATAAATTAGAACAATAAATATTAACTCAAAAAACCTCAACTTGGAAAAATCTTCTAAAGGTTATCATTCATGTTTCTTTAGTAACTTAATATAGGAAGTTTTCCTTTTCAGCACCACAGAGAGACAGAAAGAGAGAGAGAGAGCGGGAAGGCGGGAGAGGCTGTTGCAAGACTAAAAAAAAAAAAAAAAACGTAAAACCTTCATCTCTTTTTGCTGCAAAAGGAAATACTAGTACGTGGTTCATTTGATTTTGGAGTTTGTGATGATTCTATCATTAGAATCCACAAATAAGAGATCATGCCCTATCTAGAAATAAAGACATTTACATGCACAGAGCTACTTAACAAATAAGAAGTAAAACCCTTGTTCTGCAAACTTGGGGAAACTACCGAGATCACTGTCAAAACAAGAAAGAGATTAACTCCTTAAGAACTTGATAAGTCTATAGTAAAGCTGACACTAAAACTGCTAAGGACACCCAAGGCCAAACTTGCAATGTTATTTGCAGAGTGTCGCTCGTCAGATCTGGAGCAGGACTCACCACTAAATAATCATAAGAATTCAAGGAGTAGGTTTGCTACTCCCACTTGCCAGAACTCACATCCATACACTAAATCATTTGTCACAAAATTTCAAACCTCCAAAACTCTGAGAATATAGCAAGATGATACCTGAGATGGGTCAAGAGTTGGCATCCGCTCCAACAACTCCAAAGCATGTCGATCAAAGCTGAAAGCAAAAATAACTGCATCTCAGGTGCACATTACCTCTATATAAACTGTAAACAATAACAATAATAAGGTGGTAAAGCACTGAGTGATGCTACCTCAAATAGAAACAAGTCAAAAGGTTCTTCAAGAGTGATGCTACTAGTTTAATTACAGAAGTTGAAAAATAAACAATTCCTAAAGTGTGGTTGCTTGAAAGGGCAACCCTGTGTCAATTTAGACCTTTGACTTGTGCTCCAACTCCTCCACTGAATGCATCCGCCCTTACATTTATCCAGAAGTGCCTGCGGCTGCAATGGCGAACTTGAAAAAAAATGAGAACAAAGAAAAACAAGGGCATAAACCTAGAGCTTAGACCCACTCATGAGCAAGAACTCTAAGCTCAACTAATAAACACTTTAAAACGATATACATGAAACAGAAAATAACCAAAATCCTTACTTGAAATCTATGTTCTCTAAATTAACTGGACCTAAATATAAGCAAATTTGAAAGACCGTGAAATAAGCCTACACGCCTCTGACTTAAGCTGTCATATCACATCCAAAATCTATTCAGGTAAAAGATAGACCAATTGAAACTTGTTTGGTTTCTGCAAGCAATCTAATTTCTGCACATATATGTAAATTTCTCTAGCAAAAATTCTCTGTTTTTGACATCAACTTTGCAACCACAGGGTCAGATCAGATTCCCTACAATAAAATAAACTAAACCCAAGGGATAAGTCTTGGCAAGCAAAACAAATCATTCATCAAATGTTAAAGTCACCCAAACATCCACAGTTTCGGAATAGAATTCTGCAGCAATCTCTGCAATTGTAGGAGATTTCCAACGTAGAGGGTGTGGTTTCAAGCTCTCAGGCAATGTACATGCATAACACTTGGCTTCCTACCAATTATGACAAGCTAACAAACAAAAAACACAAACAAACAATGACAGCATTTGCCTGTCTTCGTGCAAACTTTTGCAACCAGCAATAGTCAGTTTCTGTTTCAGCCAAAAATTTATGTAAACTCACTCAAATCAAATTGGATGCCACAACTTTGTTGGGAACTCAAATAAAAACTTGATTTTGAAGCACAAGATCAAACTCTCGTGCAACATGAATCGGCTTTTCCAAAACCACTGTACATCCACAAGAACACTGATGAGTTGGGCTTTAAACTTAGACATCAGCTGCATGAATCAGAAGACACTGACAATGTAAATAATAATAATAATAATAATAATAATGATGAAAAAGTTAAAAGCTAACGACTCTTTCAAACCCTTTCCTAAGCAAACCTTAAAAGAGAAATCAACAAAAATACCGTTTAGCCTTCACAATAAAACAAGGAAAGGGGAAGATGGAAAATTCATTACACTCAGCATGAGTGGAATATGTTTGACGGGTTTCATCCATTCTATGAATGGACTAGCGGTTTGGTAATAAAAAGGACAACATTTTTCAAAAACAGAGAGGGGCTGGGAGTTCCTCATATGCCCATGAAGTCAGGAAACATTACAAGAGATGTCAAGTGTTTACTTTTAAATAGTTTATAAATCATCAATTTAAATCATAAGTAGAAAGTGCTCGTGTCGTGCAAATGATATGCCTTTCATTTACCCTCAATACCGTACAAGCATCGGGATTCATTTCGCATCAATGTTGTTGAATCTCTAGAAGGGAAGCCTTTAAATTTCCAAAAAATGAACATAAAGTAATCATCCTCAACGTCTTAGGAAATCAAAAAGAAGAGCAAATATTGACCCAAGGATCGCACATCCATGAAAGATTGTCGCATTTCAATTCCTTCGAGTTCAGCCTTCATGCCATTTATCTCTTGACAGGTACCTTTTTTGCTTTTCTTGGTTTTGCTTCTTTTTCTTCCTTTTTTTCTGCATTTGCCTTTTTGCCTTTTCATTTTTTCTTGCTTTTGATTTTCTTTCTCAGGCCGACCTTCACCTTTGAGGGAATACCTCACCACCCCAAAGGCTACTACGAAGCTCCACCGCATTGGTGGTTAGGTGTAGTTTTGTCACATATCAACCCGTTTCACCTTGCGGGTTTTCAACATGCCAAAAGTTCATAAGTCATTATCTTCGCGGTATAGACATAAATCACCTATATGCCTACCCGGTACTCTTGATTATTAACCCAGAGGAACAACTACACAAGCCCCGAGCCCATCTCTCAACTCTTATTTTGCTACCTGCCAATATTTTATAAGGCATTATGGCTTTTCTCTTAAGATATTTTCCTGCTAAACCCTTACAGACACTTGATCACTAGAGCCAATACCATCTCCTAGTCTTGACTTTCTCAGCTTCATAGGATTTTTCCAGATTTCCTCTTCTAATGATTGACAACAAAAAAAACTTGAAAGTTTCCTTTTACTTGGGCAGGTAGTAAGAACAAAACAAAGGCATATCATTGCATGATAAGACACTTTTAAAATGTTTCTAGGCACAATAAAAAATTTTCTCTTTCAAAAAAATACTTGACATCAAATGGCATATCACCTGGAAGTAGGAACTCTCTTCTACCAAAAGAGAAGTTTTTATGAAACCAGACTGATTTGTTGGGTAGAAGAAGAACTTCATATGCTCTCCTATGGGCAGATCAAATTATCCAATTCAAAAATCGAACTATCGAATTCAAAAATCAAATACAAATCATCTATTCTACTCTATCCCCGCCTATCTAATCACTCCTGCCTTGCACCTTATGCTAAATAAATCAAGAATTCAAGCAAAAAAAAAATAAAACAGTCTATAGGAACATAAACACGTCCTAAAAACGAAGAAGTGAACCTATATTTTCTAAGTTGAACCCTTACCAACTATAAGATATAAAATTTCACTCAAAAAAAAAAATGAAAACAAAACAAACCTTTCCACCAATGTCCTGTGAGGTTAATGACTAAAGATCCAAAATTCTAAAAAAAAAGAAGAACACTAAATCATGTTGCAAATCCAACCTAATTGGTCCAACTGAAAACTGGTGGCCATTTTACATATGCCAAAGAAGTTTTAGATACAAAAAAAAAAAATTTGAAGGTCGTTTTTATATTCAAAAAGGATTTTAAATTTGGTGAAAATTCTATCAGAAACACAGGACAACAGCTACAATTCCTAGTCTACTTCAAAAACGATCGTACAAATAAAAGTTCAATGTTCTCCAAAACCTTAGGCCATCTCCCCTTCGCACAAGGGGCGCCCGGCTTGGTAATTTGGAGCAGAAAGCACATCCAGGGCTAATTGCAAACGAATGAACAGAAAAGCACCAAACCTGAGATTTTTTTTTTAAAAAAAAAAAAAAAGAATTAGTGATAGTCCAAGATTAATTCGCCCTTCTAAAGGGCTCCCCAGGTCCACTGATTCACTGATCTTCCTGTATGCTAACAAAGAGGCATTCCCATGTTCAAGTCATTTCAGCATTTGACGTGAAGGGATTGCAAAGTGGCATATTGGGGAGAAGCAGCTGGTGAAAGAACTTCAGAACCGCTACACCATACAAACAACCCAACCATTCCTATGCAAAAATGAAACAGGATTGATTGTGTTCACTAGATATTAAGTTCAAATCCTAAACTTTCATAGAAGTGTACCAACAATTGTACTTGGAGCATGCAATTCAACTCAAAAAAAAAAAACAGATGACGTGCCCCGAGGCATGTAAACACAATAAAAGAAACTGTAATGGTGAGTAATTATGACTATGGCATGATATTTGAACTTACAAAAAGTAAACCAGGAATATCATGAAATTGGGCTGCATAGCTACAACGAAGATTCTAGTCACAAGACAAAACCCACATAACCCATCAATATACTGACAAGTTCATCATCGCCAGTCAAGCTATGATAAACATCGAAGAGAAAATCACACATTCTTGTTTCCTAACCCTGGTTATCCCATGGTCATACTCTCAGTTACAATTCATACGGTGTGAAATCAAGAAGCAGATCACCAACGCATAGCACCAAACAGAAATCTCTTTGCACATTAACAGAAAATTCTTCGTGTAAATATCTACTAAAACCCTAATAGCCAGTCCAAAAGGGAAAACTAGAAACATAAACAGTTGATCAACCCAGAGAAAGAAAGCCGTGAAAAGCCTCTTGAAGACCTCGAAGGAGACGCAAGTAACCCCAACCCAACTTTAGGCAATCGGCCAAGACATTTCGCGAAAACCAAACCCACACAGTTGAACACCAAAAAAGAGACCACCCAGTGTCACCGATTGCTCAAACCGCTGCAAAACATAGGAAAGGAAAGCAACAAATCATCATTGAAAAAAAGGAGAGAAAGTGGCGCTCCGAATTACCCATAGGTGCCCTCGCCGATCTGCTCGAGCTTCTCGAAGCAATCGACGCTCTGCGATCCCCACGAGGGAGACTCATCGAGGTTCAGCTGCCCGGGTGCGGCCGCCGCCATCTGTCGCTGCCTCCCACCCTCCTGTCCCCACTTGAGGCGTCGTCAAGGAAAGCACCGAAAGCCTTACGCGCCTATTTCAAGCAATCTCTTCGTCCTCCTCCTTCTGCTGCTGCTCCTGTACGTCAACAGGAGGGGATGAAGCAGAGACGGTTTCCGCAGAGGGTTTTCCCAATTCGAAGAGGATGAAGAAGAAAGCGAAAGTACAGGGATGCAACGACCTTGGCTTCTTTGCCAGTAAATCCAAGAGCAACAACGTAATTTACTCAGCCTTCAAGAATGGCTCTCCATCCACGAGTCGCCTAGGCTAGAGATATTCAGGAAATGTCTGTAAAACCAAAGGGGCATGTTTCGTTAAAATATTTGCCGTATGAAACGCAACAATAATCTGATAGCCACTTCATGAAAAATGACGCTCATGTTTATGTTTGTAGAAACATATTCCCTACTGATATAATTATTATTTTTTATTCATAGGTGAGCGGGTGCCTTGATCGTCTTAAACTAAAAACAATAGTTTAATCCGATATAATCATATGGATACTTATAAATCATGTTTCTTGAAAATAAAATCATGATTAAAATTCGTTTCTTACGCACTGATATGGATCAAGAAAAAGAGTTCATAGAGAAACGCCCAAAACCGATCAAAATTAAACCTTGTGCCAATTGAAACCCTAAACCGATTGAAAGAGGTATTGAGAGAGCGAGGCGTGGATGGAGAGACAGAGAGAGTAAAAGGAGGTCATCACCTTTTCACCCGGCTGAGAAGGTCGGAGACCTCGTCGCTGGAGCTGGTGGCGCCCGCTGCACGGCTTTGGGAAAGGAACGAAAAGGAGAGCGACTGGGAGTGGAACAGTTGAATCATATGTTGCAAAACCAACCATGTTCCGAGGACTCTCCTGTAATATGACATTGCAAAAAAAAACTTTACACAGAACCCTCCCAATGATAGAAGTCTCAACAATGCATAACAACACAATGCCGTAGATATCAAATGAAATACATTTTGAAAAACAAATAACAGAACATCAACAGAAATGCACAAAGATGCAGTTTTTCTCCTCATTTTTGGAACAATTAAGAGATGGTTTAGAATCAACAATTTAACGCAAAAAAACAAGTTAAAGCATGCCATAAGACTCATTACCACAAAAATAGTTTCTCGCTTGGACTGAGAGACATGATGATAAAATCATAAAACTAGAATGTCAGCTCAAGTGATAGGGACATGAAGCTAAAAAATAGAAAGACGAAGATCCAAGGTAAAGGAAGGAAAGAGAGCCAAGACAGCAAGAGCCTCATACCCAGTATATTTAAATGGTGGTGTTTATATGAGAAGTCATAACAAATTATAAATGCAACTTTTGCCCTCTATCCTAGCTGTCATAACCAGCTGTGGATCAGCTCCAAACATGCTAAAATCCTAAAACAACAACCTTATATGCCATTGCCACAAGTAGTCAAATGTCAAAGGCAGTGCAGAGGAGGATATTTCTCCCCTTCAATAGACACTGTTTTCTTCCCTGCTTAATAAATTTGTACACGAGTGGCTTCTTTGAGGATGCTTGCTTCTCGTCCCAATAACACATATAATGCAAACGAAGAGGAGGATATTTCTCCCCTTTAATAGCCACTCTTTTCTTTTCCCTGCTTAATAAAATTTGCATATGAGTGGCCGCTTTGAGGATGCTTGATTCTTGTCCCAATAACACATAGAATGAGAACACACGATTCCAACATCCTCATGTGCTCCTCAAACAGCCATCACACAATTTCAACATCCAGCAATGCTGTTTGCATCAAGTCGCAGGAAAGAATGGACTCGGCATGATAAGTGTTGACTGATGAGCATTCAGTCCTTGGCGTCTCAAGGTAAAACCGAAATGGCTTCTAAGGGAAGCAGAACACACGTCAGGGTGCATTCCACATGTCATGTTTGCTTCTACCACAGGGCCAGAGATCGCTAGAATGCTGCATTTGCATATTCAAATATCCTCCAAGGTGGATCAACCACTTTCATATCCTTTGCTATTTCAGCCTATATGACTTGCTGATTCAACATGGAAACCCTTTCATATAATTCTTGCAACAATTACCCTTGTCATTGTCACGATAACAACATGGGAACAACTATATTCATAAGAACGCTTTGTGGACTTAGGAGCTTAAACGTAAAATTTCTAACATTACTTCTTTGGAAAAAAGAGGAAATTTCTATATCCTAATTTTAAAGTTTAAACTTTAAAGTATTGATTTCTCCCTTATCAGAGACACGCCCACGAAGTTTTACCAAAGTTAAATATGAAATTCAATAGTTATACTCCACATCATGCAACTTAGGCACGGTGCTTCTGTGTTCAGCCCCTTCCACCATCTCCGTTTTGCAAATATACCTCTTCACCAAAAACAATAATGAAGCCATTTTCCTAGTCGCATGTTTGGACCTTTACAAGCTAAACTATCCAATTTAAATGACCAGAGACCGGCTGACAAGAAAAACACAATAAATACTAAAAGCAAATGAGTAGGGAAAGATAAAGAACAGCACTATCATCAAACTATTTATCTGTATATGGTTTCATCTGCTACTAACATTTACCAATAAAATGTGCAAACTGTAGAACACAATTTGTAAACAGTTTCAGACTTCATGGTATGCTTGCATCATTGAGATATGATTGTTTTCAGATAACACAAACGTGAAAATTTTCACATTGACACATGATCATTTTCAGTTGGCAAGACCAAATTGATATCCAAATTTGTAACGAATTAGGTTGTTATAGGTTAGTCGAGTGTTATGGCCACACAAACACCAAAATTCATTGCCTAATTGAGGCAGAGAGAGGGAACTAAAGGTTCAATGATGTCTTTCCCATTAATAAGTTGTCTGAAGTGCAAATATGTTCCTTCCCAAGGGTCAAATTCAAATGTTTACAATGATGACAGTAAAAATATTCAACAAAGAGCTATTCAATACCAAAAAATAAATAATTACACATAATGTATGTGCAATAGATTCACCTTCCCCATGCATCACTTTTATACCATGTATAAAATTTGGGATCAAATTTAAAAGTTCTACATATAAATGTACAAAGATCTCCAGTTTTTCGGATCTTTTGAGGTAAACAGACTTGTGTTGAGGAAATTCATTTCAATAGTTTCCCAAGTTTTAGCTTCATCCATCCATCATAATGTAACAAACAACATTCAAGAAAAAAATGAAGCTAACTATTTTTGCAGATATTAACCTTCCCAAATCCATTCTTAATAAATGCATTCACAATTTTGATCAAAATAGTCGCCCATATTTTTGTCCTCCTAACTCCTCCTTCATTTTATAATTTCAAATATTGAATCCTTAATAGATTTCAATAACAAGGGGACAAAAGGTTTGTACCAACCATTTTTCTGCATATCAGGCCCTCAAGAATCTACTGCTTAGAATCCCAAGTTTAGATGGCATGCATATAATAAAAAAGATGATATCTAGGAACCATGTAAGCAAAGTGGATCAAAACTTACAGGAAGGTCATTAATGCTTTGAGCCACTGCACTGCAAGCTGCTGCAGTTGCCCCACTTTGAATGGCATTCATGGAGACATCCACAAGGAAGAAAAAAACAGCAGGCATTGGATCACGAACCTGCAATTTATAGGTTTAAAATGCAGTAGGTGAACATAAGAGCATAGTTTCTTAATACACAGCTTGAAACCAGAAAACTAAGAAACAGTTACAATATCCAAAACTAACATTTGGATCAGAATTGCTATTTACACATCACCAATCAACAGAGTAGAATGATATCAGCTGCACATATAACTTTGTAATTAAATCATACTAAAAAAAGCCAAAAAAAAAAAGGTTTTTTTGTGTGTTTTTCCTGTTGTCAGAAAAAAATGAGTTTTCAGAAAAAAATGATTTTAATATCTTTATAGATTTCTCTTAACATATTATTAATTATTTTGAATTTCATCAATTTTTTGTAAAAAAATTGTAGAGAATTCAAATTTCCATATATTTCCATTACTTATTTACATTTTCAAAACTTTTTACCCCGAGAAAAGGCTTGTCAATAAAAGCTAAGATCGATATTTATGACAAAGCAATCAATATGATGTGCACATTATTGTTAACCAAAAAGGAGAAAAAAGACCAATAATAGGGAACTTTGCATAAAAAAAATATAAAATCAAGGACAGTAATAAACATCAACAGTGCTGTTGCACTCATCCATTTCAAACTTCAAAGGAATCACAGTAAATGACCAACTAAAAACATGCCAGCAACAACCAACATCGCACTCCAACACATAGCTGCTAAATGATGTTGTGCCATGATTGATTTGCAAAAATGTGCTTTACTCAACCCCAAACAGCACCACTTTTCAAAAAGGAAAACTAACTGACAAGCAAATAGCAGTGAAAACTTTAGGAATCATCAATTCCTAACCATGTATTCCTTTGAGGCAACAAATTCATCGGTTCCCCGGCACAATTCAGGCCTTTCATCAGCATCCCGACGCCTACAATCGGGTCCTAAATTGCAGTAATAGTCGCGAGGTGTCTCATCAGTAAAACCTGCAAACAGGATAGTTATGCATAGTTATTGTAGAGACTACAAAATAGATAGGAATAAGGAGTAAAACCTTTACAGTTAATCAAACGGGCTGAATTAGGAGAGTTTTGAGATGAAACTACAGCTTGACTACAGATTGATAGGAAATGTGTCAATCTTGTCCCCTTTTGGTTCGGCTCCAGAGAGAATTACAAGAAAAAAGAGTTTTGTTTAATTTAAATTGATAGAAATAATTATCATGCTCTATTAAGCAGAAATAGACATAACTCAATGGCTCAAGAATGCATTGAACTTGATGGTGAAAATCAAGTTGCAGTTAGATACAATTAACTATATTATCGATTTCATATACAAAAATGCTCGTACATATAAATCAGGCAAAATTAAGTGCTCAAAGTTAGAGAATTTGATTACCGGTAATGTCTAATTTATACACTGCCAAACATTTACAGTAGTGTAAAAAGGCTATTAAATACATGTTCTTAGGCATTTAATTGTTTAGAGTTTTGTTTCTTTAAAAAATAGTTACCATGTAACGCATATGGAATTTTCAACCATCCGGAAAGGACATAGACAATAATATACCTCTTTTCCGACCATGGTCACAATTACAGTCATCAAGCTTCTATTAGCGAGGGTTTTATTGGCATTTTTCAGCAAAGCTGATTTTCTCAAAAAAACTCAAGAATTCAAAATTTTAAAATGACAAAACATAAAAAAATTAAATGAAAATCAACAATTTTGTATTATTTATTACAATATATACACGAATATTCAAACTGTTTTTGAAACTTTGATAAAAAATCACTAATAGTAGACTCAAAGAACTTCAGAAAAGGGAAATATTGTGATGTTTATTGCAAGAAATACTTTTTGCTGATATTTTGAAAATATTGGGAGGTTTTCCCTTTAAAATTGGCTTCTGATACTTTGACAATCAAAAAGTAGCATTTGCAAAAACATTACTGATCAAGAAAGAAGGCAGGACGTAAACCACGGTTCATGATATATGGACTCACAATGACAAGATTCCTGCCTACAGAATTAATTGGATGGATCATGACCATAAAACTCAATAAATAACTTAAGGGTCCGATAACGTTTAGCTATAAATACAAATCACACATCCACAAAATTCTCTTCATGGAGTAGATCCGAAGATTTTCATTTTTTTTTTTCTTCAG